>NC_024307.1:33245602-33259113 GCF_000523025.1 Cynoglossus semilaevis
AATCTCAAATTAAATTTGAACATCGCCGCATACAGTTCCTCGCTGCGGCTGTGTAAGATGTTTTCATATGCTGGCGTAATTAGTCAACACTACACAAATGAATTGTGTAACTTCTCTCATTTTGTCATGGTTTTTGCTCAGCATCTGGCTGGCTGGAGCAGTGGGAGCCCGACGGATGGGATAATGGGACTGATGGCAGGTGGTGATTTGTGCGGCGTGTCCATTTGTCTCTGACGGCTGGCAAATAGACGGTCCTGGCAGATAGGACACAAGAGAATATACCTGACAGTGTTGTTAAGCTTTTGCCAGCTTCTTGGTTGGTCAGCTCAGTGATCAGCAACCTCTGGCTGGCAGCCACATGCTGTACATGTAGGTCGAAACTTTAGTCTTCAGAAATAACACATTCACAGAGTTTGACGTCTAAAATGCATAAATATATATTTATACACACATATATTAATAAAAATGTTTAAATATATATATTTGAGTGTGTGTGTGCTGGTTTAGACGCAGTATATATATATATATATATATATATATATATGTATATTTGTATATACAGTATATAGATATATAGTCGTCCCTCAGTGTATCGCGGTTCGGTTGTCACGCCTTCAGTGCATTTTTAATATTTTAAATGTATTCTTGTATTGATTTCACTCTGTTGCAGGTATCACGGTATATAAAATTTTATTTAATTCTATTTTCATTATTTTTGTGATCAAATATACATCTTCTAGCCTAAGAAGGAAAAAAACAGTAAAAAAAATTAAAAATTATAAGACCTGTTCTAACACATACAGAATATCGCAAGAAATCACCTGTATGTTAGGGTAATCGAGATTTCAGAAAGTTTCGTAATTTTTATTTTTTTTATCCTACGATACCTACTTAAGCTGGTTTTAAAGGGTTAATATATACGTGAATAATATATTAACTATCACTACTTTGCATATTTTTGCCTATCGCGGGTGGTCATAACCCCCGCAATAGACGAGGGTCCACTGGATATATATACATATTTATACATATATATATATATATATATTGTAGCTTGTATATATATATATATATATATATATATACATATATATGTATATATGTATATACACATTACGTAGAGACAAGTCTCTCGAACCTGCTCATATTTAATAGGCACAGCCACAGGTGCTGGGCCACAGGGTGTAGAAAAAAAGCACACAGTCAAGTGGCAAATTGCAATTATTAATTAATTTTTTTGTTTTAATCAGAAGGTTCTGTTTAGTGCGTTACCTTTTTCTTCCAAATCCCCGAGGGAAGGTAATTGTGCTTTAATGATGCAGTAAGTGAGCGCTACTTCTTCCGTTAAACAAACCTTGTTGACTACAGTGCGCAGGTTTCAAAATTTAATCGGAAGCAGCAAGTCATTTATATGTGCATGCGTTTGCTTGTACAAGGCTAATACAGTGGGAGATTGAAAGATTTTTCAGGCCACTGTTTGAGGTTTAACAGTAGATAGAATAATGTAAACCAGGGTTTTACAACCATGTAATAATGGATGCAAGGAATTCAATTCAATTTAGAGTCACCTGAAATGTCTACATATAAAATAAAATATATTTTCAGCTAATTATTATTCTTTATAAAACTACCTCTTAATTTTCAACACAGTTGAATGTTTATGTTGAAAAACTAATAAGAAAAAAACATTGGCTGAGGTTGTTCGTGATGTCGAAACTCAGGCTTCAATGTTTGTTTTTAGAGCTCTTGAAGTTAACCAATCTGTCTGTAAATATGTATCCCTAACCACTGACTACTGCTGACATATTTCTAGCCGAGAGTTTACTCTCAGCTAGCTTGAAAATGTATTTTTTTACTTATTATTTTTGTGTAATGTACAACTGCAAAAGTGTTTTAGTCATTATTTCTTTCTAATACAACCATTATTCTAATCGGGATTATTCCTTTATGCATTTTTGAACCTGCCGGGAGGAGCTGGTGTGTGTGTGTGTGTTTGGGCGGGGGGGGGGCATTCATCCATTTTTCCTAAAGCTGCCCTACCAGTTGTTAGTGTCAAACTCAATCAACATCAGACTTCTTTCCAGATCTTAAACATTTGCGATTAGCTGCACATCTACTGCGTTTAATTAGTCAACAATACAAGCAAAATGACACGATGAGGAACGTTTTCCATCTTCTCTTCACACCACCTCCACGACCTCTCCAGATTGAGATTAGTTAATCATTTTCAGTATAAACAAGCGTGGTGTGGGTTCTTCATCCATTTTCCTACAAATTACATGCTGTTGCTTTTCATAACCTCAGTTGTCACAACATATCTCGCAAACGTTTTCTCTTGTTAATAAAACTGCCCACAAATTAAAAGGACGAACAATTGGATCCAATGATTTTTGATGATAAACCAAGCCAAGTGGGAAATGATCTGCTTTAACTGTACTGAGGTAAAACACGCGCCAACACGTGAGAACAACAAGTGGATGATTCCCTCTGCCTCCACCTGCCTATCGCTTCAAGGACTGCAGCTTATTAACACGGCACGTGGCGCTACCCAACTCCTAGCTTCCGATAGCACGGGTTTTTGTCTTCTCGACACGGATAAACTCGATCTCGCTGTTGCCCTCACATTGTTGGCAAGCTGCCGCGGCTCACCCTTTCTTCTTGTGGGTCTAAATCTGTCTGTGCTAAATTCTTGCACACGTCTCTTTCTGAAGCCACTGTTTGCCTACAGGGTCAACAAACGAAATGAATAACGGCAAAAATAACATATGGTAGCGAGCTGACTCATTCTGTCTCTACTGCATGATCCTACACAATGTTATCCACAAAGACAGCAGGATCCTAATAATTATATGCCTGGATTAAAATGTTGGGTTTTTTTTTCTTATGTTTTGATCAGAAATATATGCTCTCATTAAAAACACTTTGGTTTTTAATGAGAGCAACAGCAGAGATTTGTGTTTAAACCTTGTCTGTTTTGTCTTCTGCATCATTTGCCATTTTCCGAAATCCAGCTTTAAAAACCACTGCCTGAGACAGACAGGTACTGTGTAAGGACAAATGCAGAATCTCTGAAGATATTCAAAACACTTGAATCTAGACTCAGACTGCCAGATCATATTTGTCGGAAGAAAAGCAAATTAAATGTAAATAAAAAAAGGAAATAAGTTGCATAGAGGGCATCTGACAGGATGATGGAATAATGACTTTTTTATATATAGAGATATTAATATTCCCAGCATCAAGCATGGCAGGGAGATGTAGTCATTACAGAACTTTGTGGAAGGAAGTAAATGCGAGCAGAGATGATGGAGGAAATGTTAAAAAAGAGTATACATTAGGAGGGGACGCTGGTTAGGATGAAGATAATGATTGAAATGCATTAGCAGCCAAACTGATGAGGAGTGGAAGAGAGAATAAGGCATGGGGTAGAAGGAAGTGAGGGAGGAAATGTCCCCGCAATTACTGTAGCTGCCAATGAGAGGCTAATCAAATGGCACTTGGCACAGCAGGTCTCCATACAGCTGGGGAAGGAGGGAGGGAAAGGGGCTGTGACAGCAGACAGAGAAGATGGGAGGGAGGAAGTGAGGGCAGAAGAGGAGAAGTTGAAGGGCTGCAAACAGATGCAACAGCTCACAGGTACAACCTCGGGCACTGGATAAGATCAAATCAAAGTCTGTGCAAAAGTTTAAGTCTAACTGTTGTTAAATTATTTAATGATTTTTTTTTTTTATCAGTTTCACTGTTGTGTTGAATAGCCCAGTGCTACCACCCACTGATTCACTTGGGTTTCCCAAGTTGCGCTTGGCTACTTTATTTTCTTCCTCTTTTATTTGGCACTGGTTCCTGTCGAGAACCAACTCCCGTTGGTCTGATCCTTGACATTGTTAGTCGATTCAGCTAACAGACACATTAGCCTGCTGAGATAGTTGCATGATGCATTTGCAATATTTTATTTCCAAATGTTATTCAGTAACAGAATCAGTGAGGAATCAGGTCACCGAATGATACTGAGAATGGAATTCAAATCAGTACATTTTTCTCAATTCCTATTCTATATATGACATTGAAATCAGTGTTAAATAATGAACATTTACGGAATACTTTGGGATTAAGGTTCGTCTTGTTAAAACCACCTATGACATTTGGGATGATATCTGGCTAATACCAATCCTAAGGAACTGATCGGACCAACCCAAGAATGGAGACGTGTGTGACCTTATGAACTCTCATGATTCACTTGTTGGGAATCACTGTTTCAGTTTGAGGTACTGGAGTTTACAGGGGTACTCGACTTCCATCGGAGTTCGTTGCTACAGTGCGACCTAACTCTTTGCCTGAATTTGGAACTCACGTACAGTACATTAAAAGATTGCTTCTGTCGTTGTTCCCAAAGTTGTAACCTCATAACAGAGGACACAAAAACATCAGAAGAGTCTGACTTACATCTGTAAGCCATATTAAAGGGCAATTCCCCAAAAAACAACGCAAATGAAAGAGAGTGAATGTAGCATCATCCAATGTACGATGTACAACCAATGAATGTAAACAGAGCTATGTTTCGCGCATGTAGCCGCATAATGACATCATTCCTGTGCAAACTAGTTGGTGAGTTTTAATGCTGTACGTTGGAATGATGGAACAAGACTGTGACACTCAGTGATGTAATCACAAAACGCCATTGGACGTAAACCAAGGACCTTCTGTATAGGGAAAACAGATGTTAGACTTTAAAAACATCGTTACATTTTATATAGACTTTCAATAGTACAAATACTGTATCTAATATGTGACATGAGTCTCCTCCCCCTTATATCAGACTATCAGAGAAGTGTTGATCACTGCTTCTCTGTCTTTGCCTTAATTTGCTTTGTTTTCAGTCAGCTGTGTGACAGCACCTGCCAGTCTTTTCAGTGTGAACTGTAAATTATCATTCAGCCCCTAACTTCTCCTCAGCATTCTCTACTATTAAACGGTTTCAAATGAAGGAAGGATGTTCTTTCTTGAAGTAAAACAAAGGTATAAAAAAAATGAAGAAACAAGTTATACACCATATGTTATTTGATCTAAACCTGGATTGTTTTTTCCACACAGTGCAGTGTGTGATGTCACATTGCCAATATTTTAGTAAACCTTTTCCTTGTTTCCTCTGACTGAAGAAAATTGATCCTTAATACAGTGGAACATCCGTTTGCAAGCTTAATTCTGTCTTGAGGGCCAGGTTGTGAACCGTAAAGTTTGAAAACTGAAACAATTTTCCCCATAGGAATCAATGTAAAATGGATTAATCTGTTCCTGGACCCTGGATGATTGATTTTTCAAACTTTTTCAACAGTGTTTGAAACTGAATAAAGAATAAAGCTATCAATAGGAAAGGCAATTTCATTCATCCGTACCAGAGCTGAGGAGTTGTGATTGCACAATGTTCGCAATAATTGTCTCTGTAATCCTGTCACCAGCCAACTGCTTTTTGTTGATCCAAATCAGTAGCAACTTTTCCACAACTTCTATTGTCTGAGATCTGAGAAAAAAAATGTATTCATATGGAAAAGAAATGTTAATCCAAAGAACTGGTTTGTTTTCTAACATGTTTATCCTGATTACTCACAGGCTAGCTGTGATATAATCACAAGGAGTCATAATGAATCTGACAGTAATCGATCATGATTAATCATGATTAATCGATATTTTGAAAATAAAATATGTATATTGCTACGACAGAAAGACAAATAACATTGTGTAGATGTTTATTTGTGATTAATCAATGATGAGGGAATTATTATTGTTATTTGTATTCATATTTTTTGCTTTAAAAAGTAGATACTAGTTTGTTTCATTGTTGTTGTTTCTCTGGGCTACATGTTTGATAATTATCTGTATTGGTGATTTTTCTTATCAAGACTCCACTCTACTGTTTCTTTTTCAATGATGAAACTACCTCAGCCAGACATGTCTCATGTACTGTCACAGAGCAGCAGTGCGGTAGACTGTCACTTTTCCCTCACTGCGAACAAAGGTTGTCACAAATCAGCCCGCAGTGTCTGACGAACCTTATCTTTAAGTTATTTGTTCAAGGTTAGCTCACTGAGCCTCAGGGAAACACTTCACTCGTCCTCGGCGTAAAGACTTGTGACACTGACACACGAGTCATCGCCAAGCCATGGCTCCTATGTTTGACAAGGTTGTAACGAGGCTGCAGTGGCATTAGAGAAAAACCGGTGTCATCGACGACTCTAAGCAAACTTTGGTCGGATCGTCTCTGCCATTCATAAAATACTGGATTAGAAAACGAAATGTATTTGAATGAAGTAGAACATGTACCCTAAGCACTCCTAGGCTGAGTGAGTCCAATAATGTGTACAGGAAGTATTTTTGACGTAATGCTCTTGTCAGGCTTTAAATGGATAGATAGATAGACAGATGGATGGGTAGATAGATAAAGAAATAAAATACTGTCATTATTGTAATACTCTGATCCAAAAAGGACATTTTTTGTCCATGTCCACTGGGTGAGAGGTTATTTTGATGAATTAATTATATTAATTTAGGGTTACAGTGTCTGTGTTTTGATGGGTTTATTGAAAATAAAAACACCTAGCAAGATGGAGATGAGATGAAGGGACAAATATATGAATTGAGTTTCATTAAGAGTGGATGTTTCAAATTACCACTAATATTTATCTTTCATTTTGCAGTAATATTTAATAAGCCATAGGAGCAGCGAAAATGCAGATTTTTTTTTTAACTTTTGTATGTATTACAAAAAGTGAGGTTTTTTTTTACTTTTTTTTTAACTTTTGTATGTATTACAAAAAGTGAGTTTTTTTTTTTACTTTTTTTTACTTTTTTATATTTAAGAGATCAGGTTTTATAATCTCTCTGTTGTTTACACGTATCTTCAAAACCATAACCACCACGTTTGCAGTTTTATTTTGAAAGAGTCACAAGTAAATCCAAAGGGTGTAGGCTGCTATGAAACAAGAGACAAACAAAAGCATAACTTTGGCAAACAACAAACCACTATCTAAAACAATCCGAATTAAGAAGACAGAGGGGCAAGGCCAGCAGGAGTGGGTGAATCCGAGTCTTTAATTAGACCAGACGTAGAGTGATGACTGCATGTATCACACAGGGAAGACCTGAGGGGAAGAGAATAAAAAGAAAGTCACTTTCAAGCTACAGTAATATAATGGCATCCCCTGTGGGACCAAGAAGGGGGTAAATGTTTTTGGTTTATTTCTGTGTTGTTGTTGTTTTTTTTTTTTAAATGATTATTCCAACAAAATTAACACATTGTACTCACTGTGTTAAAGTGATAGCATTAAGGCTTACATGTTACTGTTACTTTGACTATTAATTCCCCAGCTCCCGCTCCGCTGCCATCAAGCAGAGCCTCTTGCTAAGCCTGGCGGCATATCATATGACGCCAGGCTTAGCAATATGGCTAAACAGGCTGTTCACTGGGTTGTGAAATTGAAATGCAGCCTTGGTTATTGGACAAACAACCCATCACCCAAACTGCTAGTTTACAGTCAATAGCCACTGTAGCATCAACTGACAACATAAATCATTTGGTTGATGAAGAAGACTTCTGTATATGGTGTGTGTTAATGCGATGGCAACAAATTACGTTTCAACAATTGGTAAAGCACGGACCTCATTGCTTTCAGAGTTTTAATTATCATGTTGATTCATTTTTGCAGTATAGTTGTTGCATCTGTTGCAGCTGAAACCTGGGCTGACCCTCTAAAACAAACACAGAATTTCACATTTAGAGAAATCTTCAAGCCGAAATACTTCATTTTAAATGTACCCGGCTAATAAAAGCACTGTTTAAGAGCTAGCTAAGATTCTCATTTTTACATTATTTCTGAGTGATTAGAAACAACCACAAGTACCATCAGTAGACAAACATTACTTTACATAAGCAATCTCCAGATTTGGAAGTATTTTTCTGAAAAAAGAAAAAGAAATTAGCTTTGGGACTTGGCTTGTGTTAGGACCTTCTGAGCTCCACCCTAAGGATAGATGTTTTATTGCTAACTACTTTTTCCCTTCTTTTGTACTTCAAGTAATATTGCATTTGTAATGTTCAATTACCTCTGTCCCATCTTTATTTATTTTGTTTGAAGTGGAATGATCCTTAAAAATACATGTGAAATGTATGTGATTCTCTATGCAGATGACATACAGCTGTGTGTGGTAGAATGCACATTGACAAGAAAGGCATCACTAATGAAGATGAACCCTTATCTCTGTGGTGTCAAAATGTCAGGTTTAACAGCTGCGGAGCTGGAAGATGAAAAACTCATCTCTCCTTGTTGCTGTTCACAGACGAGACAAATGTCAAGACTGGATCTACATCAATAAGTTAACAACTGTCAATTTGTCAGTCAGATACTTAATTTTACATTGCGATATAAAGTTTTTTTTTAATCCCCATTTGATTTCTATTTCTATTTTTTATACTATAACTTATGTTTGTTTATGTTGTTTTTTGCAGTTATATAGTGTGTGTGTACATGTAAATGTGTTAAGTTGTTAATGTTAACTGGTGGAGAGGGCTCGCTGTATCTCAAGCTAATCAGGATCAGGTTGTCCTTTGACTATGCTGCAGTATGTTGTCTTAGTACTGTCATCAAGAGGACGCAAGACCTTGCTTGGGTCACTTTTGGACAATTTGTTGTCCTCCACAGCTCTCCATCGGAATAATAGTCAACTACCCGAAACACAGAGTTCCTGGCAAAAATGACTAAATCAGAGAGTGCAATACAGTTTTTTTTAATTGCTTTGATGGAGAAGTCAACACAAACTCAACATTTTCTAAACAGTTAGCACATGTGCCAAAACAGTGGCGCTCATGGTCAAAATGACCCATTTTGTTTGCAAAAGGCTCTAACTGTGAGGTCTGTCTGTCTCCCTGTCCTTCTCCTGTGTAATCATTGTGATCACACTCACCTGTGTCTCTGTCGTTAGTCTCACTCGTGTTGCCTGGTGCCCCACTCTCCCTCACTCTGTCTTTGTCGGGTCATTGTTGATTGTTATGTTTCCTGCTTTCTTTGTTCCTGAGTCTGCTTTGCTGTTGTTCCTGCCTGGTACTGTTCCAGTGAGTTTAAGTTAAACTTTTTTTTTTAATAAACCATTTGCACGTGAAGAGAGCCCATTGAGTGCTGCATTTAGGTGCTGCCTTCACCAATACGTAACGCTAACCATGTCAAAACATTTCAAATATACAACAAAAGAAAAGTTTGCCTTTAAACCACGAAACTTGCAAACAATTGTATGAGTTCTGACCAATCATTACACAATGGAACACCAACTACAGCAATCGGTCAAAATCAGTGCACTGTTGCTTGTCATTGTAGACTGTTACCAAGCTTTCATACCAGTGCCAGTTGTTGTCTTTTTACATAGGCTGTCCCAAATCTTGCAAAGAACCAGATCCAGAATCTAAAATGCTTTGAGGCAAATTAGATCAATTCCATTCTCTTTTTTTTTTTTTCAATCTTTGACTGAAAACTGAAATACTGAAATACTGAAATACATTACAAAAAGTGTATATAAGCCAATATAACATTTTTTTTTTTTCAATCTTTGACTTTTTTAAAACTGAAATACTATTGATATTACAAAAAGTATGTATAAGCCAATATAACATAATTTACAGTAAGATTTCTTACCTCTATGTGGTTCCATAGTGCAGTGGTTAGCACGCCTGCCTCGGAAGTAGAGAATCTTGGCTTAGATTCTTAGAAGATTCCTTGGGCTCTTTAAGCTGCCCCCTTCTCACTTTGGTGATAGGTTAGAGACAGAGGTCACATTTCGTTGTGTGCTGTGTCACAATGACAAATATATCGCTTCACTTTATAATGTTAACCTTCCTCTGTCTGCTAAATGCATAAATGTAAATGTTCTTGCACAGAAGAAGTCATTGCATTCAGCAATAGCGTTGGCAGACTGACTGGTAATTGAAGAAACTATAGCTAAAACAATGGAGTTTGGGCGGCTTGAATGACATCTGTGTTGACTTTTTTTTTGCTAAAGGGTGGGGGAACTGTGTCAATCCGGTGATTGAATGAAGGGTTTAACACATTTGCAAGAGGTCCAATCAAGAGAAGCTGTAAACAACCGAAGCAAAGGCCCAACCTGTTGTCATGGTGTTTGGTGTTGTTGTTACAAAATTATTGTTTTCAGAGCGACACTAGATTTAAAGTTGCCGTTATGCAGCTGTTGTATCATTTTCCTTCACTACCTACTAAGATATGTTGGTGAATATTGAAGTCTGAAAATCATAATTTTCAATGGTCTGGTAGCAAGTAGAATATCACTTAACTGCCAAGGAATAATTTAATCATGTAAACCATGTTTTTTTTTTTTCTTTTTCTTTTTTTAATCACTCCTTTTTCTCTTCTTTGTTTTCTTCACCACCTGAGCACTTCCTGTCAATCAATGCATTGGTGTCAGAGATTAACTGAAAAGGAACTGAGCACTTTAGAATGTTATCTGCAGCTGCGTTCAAATAAGGAATGGCTGAAAAAAAGAAAAGAAAATCAAATTAAGTGCCTTTGTGCAGGTCTGGTCATGGGCTAGAATTGAGTCAGTAAACATTTTTGATTTGACTTTTGAAAACTAAAAGGACAGAAAAGGTGATTACAAATGTGATGCATTCACAATTTACTGCTTTAATTTCAGCAAACCCTATTTGACAAAGACGTCGACTGTCCGCGGCCTTGTGATCATACATAACCTCAGAGCAGATAGCTAATTCGATATCGACACCGCTGCTTTTTGGCTGCATCCCCGGAACAAAAGATCCAATGTAAATGACCTTCCTGCCAGTTCACTATGTCTCATTCCCAACGAGCACATTTTTAAAGTGTGTGTGTGGGGGGGGGTAATCAGCTGAACAAAGAACTTTGGCCTTCAGCAAATGAGCTGGGCAGACAGGACATTATAGCTCTTTCATTATGGGATCACAATCAGTCCAAGGATCAATACATACAGTAATCACCACGGGTGTAGAGAAAGGGTAGTGAGGAAGAATGGTGATGGGAACAATGTTCTTTTATTCTCGCCTGTGTCGATGGCGTCACAAGAATCCGGAGGCCCAACACCATTAAAATGTACATTTGCAGTTACAGATAGAAAACCTGTGTTTCTCGTAGTTGTTTATAACCACCTTTATTTGTTCTGATTGTTGGTATGTGTTGAAAACAAATAAATAAATAAAAAACAGTGGAGGTAAAGAAGAGAACATAATGGATAATAAATCAGATCCAGTATTCCGTGTTGGGTTACTGGACAACAGAGTAGTCCAGTAACCAGTTTATGACGTGTAAGACTTGTATATATATGATTATTCTGACGTATGGTGTTAGGACTGGCCAAGAAGTTGGCAGGAAACTAGTTGTTCAGCAGTGTGGACGGATTCATCTCAAGCAACACTACACACAGAAGATGTTTCAGTTTCCATTTGCCAGTTGTTTGCCATAAATTGGATTGTGCTACATTCATGTTCTTTAGTTTGTATAGTTGTTTTGGGGAACATTTTGCACTTCATTCATCTATGGTATGTAAGTTCCGATTTACGGCAAAAATCAAGTTAAGTCGCACCGTAGGGACGGAACTTCGACATAAGTTCAGGACTCCTGTACTCATACTCAAAAAGCTAGATCGGGCATGAGCAAACTAAGGCCCAGGGGCCAGATGCGGCCCATTCAGCTTTTCAATCGGGCCTGGATATTCATATTATCATTATACTTTTGCCTTTTCCCTGCAATACTTGTTTCCCCAGTAGACGGCGTAGAAAATGGTAAAAGCATTTTAGCCTTTTATGCATGACTTTAACATGTCATTTATCTTAGTTCACGTAAACGCTCCATCTCTCTGCTCCTGACCCTGCGCCCTGTTCAATTTTAGGACAATTGTGGCCCGAGGGTCAAGAAGTTTGCCCACGCCTGGTCTAGATCAACAGTTTGGAGGATTTTTAACATTGGGAAACAACAACAGGAGCGAAACTTAGTGTAGGATTAATTCATGTTGCCTGTCATGTAGTCATGTCATGCACAGTGTCAGCAACCTGCAGGTTTTGACCTTTGCCAGTGGGACAAATTTGGTGGCTTTTGGCCAAGCTTAAAATACCACATGTTTTTGTTAAGGGCAGCTGACAGTTAAGATTTATGTGTATGAAGGAGGCCACAAAGGTAAGATCCACATGGAGCAGAGAACCGAATGGGAAAGGGTCACTGAGAACTGAGCAGTCAATCAATCATTCCACACCGGTAGTCTGTCCTCCTCCATGCTCTCACTGCATCCCGCCACTCTGTGACAGCAGAAGTTGTCCTACTTTCTAAATCTGCGCTGCGTCATCAACTGCAGGCTGCATCAGCTACCTTTTAGCCTGTCTCTATTATTTTTTTTTCTTCTCCATATTTTTCACTTGTCTCTCTTACTTTGCCTTATTTGTGGAGATAAAACAAACATTCGGCGCTGTGGCCTAGAGCCTATTCTTGTTTTCTCTTTTCTCTTGACTCTTTGCTGATTGTTTGAGCCTGTTTTTTGACGTCTGTTTCTCTCTGGCATGACATCTAAATACAAACAAATGTTTTCAGCCTTACAGACCTTGCCCTGCAGCCAAAGCAGAGCTTGACATGTGTGCATCCTCTCAGTTGGCCTTTTTGACCCGTGTTGCATCACTTCACAGCCTCTGCGTTTTCCATTTGGTTTCGGTGTTTCTCTGAAATAGTTGGACGAAGTTTTGCTTTGAGTGCATTTACCAGTGATGGATTGAGCTGCTTTATTATACTGTGTACTTGCCTTTTCTTGTCTCACATCATTCTCCTTTGTCTAACTGAAACCGTCCCCGCGCTAATGTGTAATTCAATCAGCCAAAAAGCTGCGTGTTAAGGTTCATTATGCGTTGACTAATGCACCACACAAGTTTGGATGGAGCTATTCATGCAGCTCATCTTATTAAACCTTTCTCCTCTCCCAGTCTGAGCTGAATCCAATTTAATAACACATGCTGCAGTGCACTTTTATTACAGTAATATCCACCAAAGATGAGACTACAATGCTACTTTTGGGGGCTGCAGTGACAAGCACGTATGGCTTTTTTTTTTTTCTTGCAACATTTTATAGCTATCTACTCTGTTGTGGTGTTCGTCCCAGGTGGGAGGCGAGTGTTATTAATACCCATAGACCACTGCTCACTGTGGTCGTGGAGAAGGAGCATCACATATTTGTTTACACATTATTTTCTCAGGCGAGGCCACATGGATATTCTCAGTGACATAAGAGGTGCGAGCAGCAGCTGGTTTAGATGTGATGGTGCAATCTTCTGTCCGTGTTCTTCGATTTCACACTGTGACTCTGTGTAAAACACTTGAGGCCAGGGGACTTTACAGCGCGTCTGTGAAGGGATGCCCCAATGAGTTTTTTTTTTTCACATCTTCTAGAACAGGGGTGTCAAACTCATTTTCACCAAGGGCCACATCAGCAATACAGTTCCACTT
>NC_024307.1:33259474-33269158 GCF_000523025.1 Cynoglossus semilaevis
GCTCAGCACCTTGGTACCAGTCTGTAGTAACAGGTGGTACTGGCTGACCAGTCCTTGGAACAAAGAAGGTTGAGGACCACTGGTATAGATGGAACTACTCCATCACAGACTAATACATGTTTCTGCAATTGATTTATATTTATTCAAGCTACAAATATTGTTCATTGCTGTGATTAAAAAAAACAAAACACTTTTAATTTCTCAGGTTAAGAAACTCTGCTGCATGGACTTTACTAAATGCTTTTTAAGTCCAGTGGGCCACATTTGGCCCCCAGGCCTTGAGTTTGACACGTGTTCTAGAGAGATCAGGTTCTGGTAGGAGAGTGGTGTGTCAGAAGGCAGCGGCAATTAGTTGTTGTTTTTTTTTCAGAGGTAATCCCCAAACCACTGAGCACATAAATCTGACACAAAGGAGGAGCAGTCAGAGGAGAGAGCTCCATGAAAGGCGGCCAAGTTTACAAGCGTTGTTAGACAATATTATTTGTCTTTTTCTGTTTAACTCGCGTTCTTCCTAAAGAAGGTAATTGTTTGTGAGGTCAGTGGTTCTCAAACTATGGCCCGTGTACCACTGCATGCTTTGTGTCCCTCTAGTGTTACAAAAAGGATTTAGATTCCCACTCGGATGAGGAGGCTCCCATATTTGTATAAACACATTTTCTTCCACTAAGGTAATTCTTTGTTAGGTCAGTGGATGTCAAACTATGGCACTCAAACTTTCCCCTTATAACACTATTTACACAAGTCAGTGATATATATACAGTATATATATAAACCCTGAATTTTTTAACATTTAATTAATCCAGTACCTCCCAAATAGGAGGTGGTTGGACATGAGAGGTTTTCGATGGAATATGGCACGCTGGACAGAAGTGTGCTAAGTGTGCTAAGTGTGCTGTGATAATGGCACGCTGGACAGAAGTGTGCTGCTGTGATAACGCTTGAATGATAAAAGCCTCCGGCCACCAGGTGGCAGCAACTAATACAGTGGTTTGTACAGATAAGAAAAAACATATCAGGTTCTCAATTGGATCTCAATTGGGGGGGGGGGGGGTGTTAAAATATTTCTGTCCCCTGGGGGAGCATGACAGAATATTTGGGAACCGCTGAACTAGTTGAAGAGTTGCTGTTACGGTCGACCAACTTTGAAAAGAGCCTAATATAGTCATCGCGTTCATCGTGGTGAATTGAAATCCTTGACAACACTTCAGCCTGTGCTTCACGCTGCTGCGTCTTGGTTTACTGATGGCTGCAGTGGTGTGCTGTGGGGTTCATGAAAAGCAATTTTATCTCAGTGAAAAGCCATAGACAGTATATATGGTGTGTGTGTGTGTGTATAGGTGTGTGTGTGCTCACAACAATTGTCCACTGAGAGTGAAATGATTAGATAGAGATGTACAGGGAGATGGGAGGAGGAAAACAGATATAGTCTGACAAGCACATATTCAGGAGGGTTGGAGTGGTCCCAGAGAAGGAGAGGATGGAGCCGTTGTTTTTATTAGTTTTGGTGTCAAGGCTGAAGTGATCTTCTCCACTCCTAAGGGAAACTGGGAGAACTTTTATGTGTGTGTGTGTGTGATTACAGAAGTGCTTCTCAGAAAAGACTTCTGTTGACAGAACGGGATCATTTTTAAATGTTTGGATAACTGTCTTTATTGTCAAGAACAAATTCAAATGTTTTTTTTTTCTTTAAAGAAATGATCACAGCTCATTTTTGGCACCACGACAGCGAGCTTTATCTCTCCCTGTCAGCCATTTTGCTCATTAAACAGACATAAACAAAGCAAGTTTTTTTTTTCTTTTTTCCCCTCGTGACTTCAACGCCTTTTGTCCAATCCCGCCCAGCTCTCAGGATCAATTGGAAACTGTTCGTTGTTTATTGTTAAAAGTCAATTAAGGGGGGAGGGAGGGGGTATAGGGGTTTGGCTTTAATACATAATTGAAAATGGTTGCTGTGGTCCATTTACTGCGCTTTTAGTCTGCTCTGGGGAGATTTTCTTTTCTTTCTTTTTTTTTTTTCCCCGCTCCTCAATGTCATTCTTTCCTCTCAGTCTCTTTCTTTCTCCTTGATGCATTTTCACAGCGGCAATTCACACTTCAGTTGAGATTGCTCTAAATTTCGATTTCAGACAAAATGCCCTTTAAGTAGCTGTAGCTGTCTGTGTGCCAGTTGCTCTTTGCTTTACTGTTTTTCACCATCTTCTTCTTAGATTTGTGTGTCCGTGCACCTAGAAAATGATCACGTGACCTCCAGACTGAGGCAATCCCTATACGTCTTTTGATCATTTCAAACTTCAAATCATCAAATGTACGATTTGGTTTTAATAAAATAAGAATCAAATCTTGACAGTGGTCAGTGCTCGTATCCTTGTACATACAGTATGACAAAGTGTCTATGGTGAACTTGGCCTTTCAAGTTGTCTACCCGAAGACCACCTTTGGTCATGCCCCTGGCCGCCAGGAGACATGAACTAAGGTCTAAGACTGAATTGGTTGTAATGGAACTTAAAGTAGATTTGATGACCTGCCCGTGCAGGGGGGCTTTGTAGAGTTAGGGCAGGGTTGTCATAGTACGGCCTGTGGGCCAAAACCGGCCCGCTTGGGGTTTCAATCTGGCCTGCTTGATGAATTTTGAAAATAAAAAAACACAACCACTTCATGTTAAGAAAATGTTTGGTAAAATAGTAATGATTTATTTGATACATTTGTACTTTTTTGGAGAAAAACATTGAAATTATGTCGGTAATAACGTTATGATTGTACTGGTCCGGCCCACTTGACATCTAATTAGGTTGTATGCGGCCCTTCAACCAAAATGAGTTTGACATCCTTGGATAAGAGTAACCCTTTCCTGGATGCTTCTTATAATTTAGCCTCAAACTCTCATTGACTGAGGTTCTTTCCTCCTCAGAAAAAAAAAAAAGTTGAGAAGGCCAAATGAACCAAGGAAGTTAAATGTCACATTAGATTAATGTTTAATGTTGGGAGGATCCAGTTGTTTCCTTTTAGTGAACACCAAGTAATTTGTTGGGGTGTCCCACAGGGCTCTGGACTTGACTTTTTCAAATTTTTAGACTAATGTAGCTAATTGTTCCAACATGTCATGAAAATACCTTTTCAATCCTAGTAACTTTCCATCTAGTTCTATTTTTATTTTTAAGTTTGACATATGCCGGCAGTGTTGTAGAAAAACTGAATATTCACAGATCGACTCCTCGTTATTCTGAAATCCTTTTTCTCCCTTTCTCTTTATCTACAGGTAAGGATGAGTCTGTGGCTACCTTCAAAGGCAACGAGTTCTTCTGCTACGACCTGTCGATGACCCCCATTCAGAGCAGCACGGACGAGATCACTCTCTCTTTCCGCACCCTGCAACGTAACGGCCTCATGCTGCACACCGGGAAGTCGGCCGACTACGTGAACCTTTCTTTGAAGAGCGGCGCAGTGTGGCTGGTCATAAATCTGGGCTCGGGGGCCTTTGAGGCCCTGGTGGAGCCCGTCAATGGCAAGTTCAATGACAATGCCTGGCACGATGTACGCGTCACCCGCAACCTGCGTCAGGTAAGCACTTGACCCGTTTTGTTTTTTTTTTAGAGCATGGTGTCACTTTATCTCTGCTGCTTTAACTGTAGAACTTTTGTTTTCTCTTTCTCTAAACTTTCTTCTGTTCCCTGTTGTTGCTTTTGGTCACATTTACCTAAGGTTTGTTCTTTGCAGGCTGCAGAAACCTTGCTTCTTTTCTTCATGTCTGTCTAAAAAGCTTTTATTTTCAGAGGTCATTCTGAGGCCGAATGTTAACAAGCAACACACTCAATTGACAGCGACGCAATATTATCTCTAAGTTTTATATATTTTACAAGGAAAGCAACCACAGCTATGCATATTTTAGGCCTCGCAAAGGACGCAGTGTGTATTGTTTTAAAGAATGCAACCACAAAGTTTGCCGCGCTCTCTGAATGCACCGAACGCACTAAGGCTACACAATTAGAATGCACCCCAATTTATCAAGGGTGACAGTGCACTTAAAACCCTCTCCGAACAAATTACCCAACACATCTTTACAAATCTTTAATCGTTACTAATGGAAAACAAAAGAGCACCTGCAGCGTGAACGTATGAGCATGAATCAGTTTGTGTCTGCACGTCGGCGGCGTTCATCGATAAACATGCATAGCTGCGCTTGGAATATATGCACATACAGTCTGCTCTCCGAACGCTCCAGGTCATCAACTAGTACTTGCAGATACCAGCAATGAGATACGATCAATTCTACTTACACTGGCTGTACTTACTTCTTTGCAGGTTTTTTTTTTTTTTCGGAATCGTAATTGGAATTAATGTCTTGTCGGACCTAATAATGGCCTTTATAAGTAGCCTAAATTGCCAAAAAGCCTGATCTGAATACATTAACACAAAGATCAGGGCATCAGCCTTTTAGTGTTTATTTGCAGAAAACAAAAATAAAGGTGAAATTTTGACTAAAGAAGAGAAAAAAACAGGAATCACTCTGCTCTCAGGTTTTTGTTCTTAATGAGGAAAAGTTCAATATTCTAAAGCACATGATTTGAGCTTTAGAATATTGAACTTTTCCTCGTTAAAGGAAAAAAAAAACCTGAAAGCAGAGTGATTCCTAATGTGACCTAAGTGCTTTGAAATTATGGCCTGAAAGCAGAGTGATTCCTAATGTGAACTAAGTGCTTTGAAATTATGTGAGATATCCATGGTGAGATATCCATGCCGACTAAACTCAGCAGTTCCGGTCATACGGCATTTATTTTAATACAGTAGCTCAGACATGGAAATAGCCCAAGATCTGTAGAAGTGATATTTTATTAGGATATTCGGCACTTGCCTGAGGAAATGATCAGACAAAAGCCATCCCAGACATCCACCCAAACATGGTCGGGGTCAAATATGCAATGCTGTACAACTAAGTGTGATCAGCAGAGTGGGACTGGCCTAATGAATTTTTGGAAGCCGGCGGCATTCGAGAGATTTACATCCCAAGCATAGCCGCCTCCCACCAACTGCACCATAATGATCATTAGGCAAACGAGTGACACTGGCTTGTACACACACTCAAATGATACGTTATTATTATTGCTATTATTATTATTATGCCTTTCACACAGGCTGTCTCTTCAGTACCCATCTGCTTCCAGTGCCTATTACAGTAATACGTAGACCGTCAAGGAGTTAGTAACAGGACCGCAGAATGGCATTTCAGTTATAAAGAAAGAACAAAAATCCTGTACAGTCAGTAGAATCAATTGTATCATACTGTAAAACACGTGTCAAACTCAAGGCTCGTGGACCAAATGTGGTCCGCCAAGTCATTTTGTGTGGCCCGCGGGAGTGTTTAATCGCCTTATAATAACGTCCATGCTGCTGAGTTTTTTTAACTTGATTATTATTGCACAGGAAAATGCACAATATTTGTAATTTGAATAAATATGAATCAATATATTAATATTTTATGGAGTAGTTACATCTCTACAGTCTTCCAGTTACAACTGGCCCTTCAAGGGGAACTGTTTTGCTGATGTGGCCCCCTGGTGAAAATGAGATTGACACCCCTGCTGTGAAATGTCATTTTTTTATTGGTTCGTTAATCTCACTACACATATACAATTCCTGGAATACAGCAGTTGCACTGACATTTGCTATGATATTTTTTATAGAGGGGAAATTAATAAGCTTGCGTGTATGGTACTCCGGTCGTACACCACTGGAACCAACCGCCCACATCAGATGGTCAAGGAAGTCTTCATTAACTCGTACATAATCAGCTTGAAACCCTGGAGGATTCGTTTAATTGACTTAACAGGAAGCTGAAGTGTTAAAGAGCTCTCTCGATTCGCATCGGAGCAGCCGCGCTGAGAGACACAAGGAGTCGAGGTATTGACGACATTGACCTCGTCTGACACGGTGTTTACTCACTGAACTGATACCTACTGATCAATAAGGTTTTTTTTGTTTTGTTTTTTTGATGATGATGATTTGAGGGCTCTGTTGCACAGTGTCTAATGTCACTACCATGACTGTGCCCAATACACCCGAGAAAAGGGTCTAACACTTATCTCCACCTACCTTGCCTTACTTCTCAAAAATATTAACTGTGCATAATTAAATAATAATATTTTTAAAAATTAATATTAATACACACAGGCATATACATTTTACTGCAGTAATAGGGGACCACCGTGACGACAACGGTGAAATCTGGTTGATGTTTTCAAGCAGCCACATTAGTCTCCTTCTCTCTATCTGTTGTTCTTCTAATGTCATGCTCGTCTACCACTGCAGGAACTCAATACAGAGGACATGAAAGTCCCTCCATCCGCTGTAACGACTCTCTCCTGCTCTATGTTCACCATCTTTCTCGTGATTTTATTTTTATTTATTTATTTTTTTTCAGTTTTGTGTAGGATAAAGTGAGGCAGACAGGATTGGGTGAGGTGATGGGGACACTCTGCCAAGAGTCTAGAGAAAAGAAATTGGGGAGGGGCGTGGATAAATGGGCATGGTGCATGGCTAACAACATCACAGCTCCAGAGCTCCCCTTGGTGGCGTCTGGGAGTAATGCACGTGTGTGCATGTTCTGTGAGATTGATGGATGTGGCTGGCTACCCACAGTGTACGGGTGCCACATAGAGCAAGGTCAGTCGCCTCGACCTCTAATCACTGCACATTCATTCACAGCGTACACTTACACATCCATAAATTGTGTTTATTTATTTTTCATACAGTCAGTCAGTCAGTCAGTCAGTTATTCATTAATGCGCACATTGGTTACAATAAGCAGCAGGGCCGCCCACCAGCCCTCGTCACCTCCCTCTCTCTTTACTCTCTGACATGATGATCTACCTTCATGAACAGATCAATTTACAGACTTCAGTGGTAGTGACCATCTCTGCCCTGTCTGTCCTCCGGGGGGGGGGGGTTCACATTCTGGGCCGAAGACGATGGAGAAAAAAAAAATGGCAAAGACAAAGAATGAAAACCGCCCGTTTTGTCTTGAATGTCTCGGGAAATGATGGATACACCGTGAGCACTGTGCCGAGCGGTCCTCAATTGAAGGCTAGGTCAAATACGTAGTCTTCAAGGACGCTGTGTTCAGCATCATGTCACAATGACGTCTGTACAGCTGCTCTGTTAAAGCATCTACGGTGGTGTTTTACAGTTCACCTTTTTACCAAAATGACTAAGGACTGAATAGGTTGTCTGTTGTTTAGTAGTTTATCTGCTTTAAAGCAGTGGTCCCCAACCTTTTTTTGTATTAAGGACCAGTTGAGCGGTAAAAAAAACAAAATGTTCAGGGCGTAATTTTTATTTAATTATTATGATGGTTATTAATTTCATTTTATTATTCTGTTAAATATATTTTTTTGTTTTTTTTATTGGCAAATCATTACTACTGTATATCCATACAGTATACTGTATCAATCTAAGTATGAAGAATGACGAACATTACAATATATGCTGATTAACTTCTGTGCTTGAGTCCGAGGCCACATTTGCCTTTAACACTTGCATGAATAGCGTGTGTTCTTGTACATCTACATTCCTATTTATAAGAGAATGTATGTGTATTTGTCTATGCGGCTGATAATGACAGGCAGTTCTGACACCTACAGCAGGAGATGAGTCATAAAACGGGGACACAAAATGGAGACATAGTGAAAACGAGATGGCAGCTTGTTCCTTTTTGTCAAAAGCAAAAAGAGATTTAAGTTTCAATCTCATGAAACTTTAACCGCATCCACCAGCCTCTCTATCCAAAGCTGGGGCAATAGCTGAGGCAGCGTTTTGAGCAACAGACCTTTGACCTCAATATCGCTGTGTTTTGTTCTCATTTTGTTTTCCTTTCTGTACCAGTCATTCTTTCCTTTTCTGTTTTCTTCCCTCAATGAATGCATCGGTCATCCCGTCATTCAGCGACAGTGTACTCTCATCTCTTGAGTCCATCAACAGTCGCATGACTTGTGTAGGTTAATGTTCCCTTAGCTGCATCAACAGAATCATAACAATTTGTCCTGTGTGCCTGTATACCTGGTGTTAGCTAAAGCGAGCTAACTGATTAGCTTAAATATTAGCAATAGCAAAAGTTCAAATGTAAACCAGGTTGACTACATTACAAGTTACAAGTCTTAAATATTCTTTTTCCAAGTGTGGAAAAGGATTATCCAAGTGACATTATTATTTTTTCCCAATTTACATGTATTAATACTGGGAAGTATTTGACAAAATACATTTGTATTCGCGAACGGTCGATCTTTTGTCTTGTAAGGCACGTTCATCAAAGTACTCCTTTGACTGTAGAGCCCCAAAGGATTTCAATGTTATTACGTTTCAACCATTGTTTAAAAGCTGTGCACAGATACGCCATGCTAGCCCCTAAAGCTCCCCTCTATGCCCACTATACATCAAAGGAGGTAATGCTGGTTGGTGAGTGTGTCTTCACACACTCCACTGTGGCCATGCACTGAATGCGCAAGTCGTTTCGCTCAAATTCCTCATTTTTACTGCAGAGAAGCAGAGCAGGGAAATGAATGGGGGAGCTTTGATAAAACATAGACTTCTCGAGCAAAAAGCTGTGTGATTTGAAAATGAAACACTGTCACAGCTCAGCTGCTGTCGTAAGTGAAAGATTCATCACGCGGAGTCATTGTCATACATTAGTGTCGGAAGATTGTCTGGAGACCGTGTGAAACCCCGAAGCATTATTTATTCTTCCTGAAAAGTGTTTCTAAATGTACCAAAGCCTTCCAAAATTTTCCAGTCATTCAGAAACTCAGACTTTTTGTAAATATGCCACCATATTTAAGAGTAAAAAAAATATTTAAAAAAAGAAGTAATGAACAACTCTTCTCTAAAAAAAAAAAAAAAGATAAAAAAAAAGTAATGAACAACTCTTCTTTGTCCTCACAACTTCAACCTCCTTCACCTTCTCAGAATGTTTTAAATTATTTCATTGAGTTAGCAGCGGTAACTTCACCGAACCCTTCATCGGTTCCACCGCTGACCCTTTACGGTTCCTTCTCTCCCTTCTCTTAGCTGTCAGATCTCTATGACAGACCCAATCCATCCGTCTTCCTCTTATGCACTCCTCCTTCTCTCTCCTGTCATCACTCTGTAGCAATTTGTCACTTAGCAACTGCTTCAGCTATGCTGTCGGGTGGAGAGCCGTCACCAGCTGCAATATGTCACGGGTTGCGTAACCCTGCAACAAAGTCTTCGTCTCAATTTGACATCTTTGATTAAATCACCTCAGACTAAACGCACTTCTTTATCCACAACATGTAGTCGTGCAAAATAATAATAATAATAATAATAATAATAGTGTCCTTTTATCCACATTGGGGAAATTTACAATGTGAGTCTTTGCAACCCACACAAGCTGCCACAGGAGCTTTGATTTTCTTTCACTCACTGCAGAAAATGCATATAATGATGAGAAGCTTTTTTTTGCTTAGAAACTACTTTTTCTAAAAAGATGAAACACTTCACCTCGACTAAAGCATACTACGTGGAGAGTAGAGATGAGCTTAATAGCAATGAAGTTCACCCGAGTAGAAGAAAAAAACAATGAAAGATTGCGACAATTGCAAGTTACAGTACCTACAGTAGGCTAGTTAAGGTAAGACTATGTCGTGTATATTATTTTTATCGAGCCGTAGAAGAAAG
>NC_024307.1:33269365-33350464 GCF_000523025.1 Cynoglossus semilaevis
CATTGGTTTGTACAAATAGAAATATACATGTTATCAGGTTCTCGATAGTATTTCAATTCGCAGGAATGTGGGTCGGGGAGAGGTGGGGGGGCGTGAAAACATTTCTGTCCCCAAGGGGGGGCATGACAGAAAATAAATGAGAACCACGGGTTTAATCAAAGTACTCCAACCTACGGTGAATATATTAAGTGTATTCAGTGGCTACGAGTAAATATATATTTAACATTTCTAATGTAGCTCGATGTTCGAAGGGGAGTTCTCCTAAAGAACAACTCACTGAGGTGAGTCGTCTGTAGCTCCAGACTATATGAAATAACAATGAGAAAATATCCTACCTGCACAGAATTATTATTATCACTCCTACGGGTTCAACGACTACAAAAAGTGAAATTAATTTCAAAAAGTAGAGCACATGGGTACATTTGCCCGTAAACATGGTTTCGGAGTATTTTGGAAATGTGGGTTGCTCAGTAATTGTATCATTAAGAAAGTGAAAACAATTAAAGCCTTTTATGGTTTTGCAGTATTTTGGAAATGTGGATTGCTCAGTAATTATATTTGTTATTTGTGTTGAAGCCTGACAGATACAGGTTACATCATTACTAAAAGACATTTCAACAACAGCTGTAGACAACGTGACAAGTATGGAATAAATAAGATTGGACAGTTTTTAGAGGACAGTAATACCAACATACTACATGATACACAAATACTCTTTACAGGGCCAATGCAGATTGCTATTCAAGGCAGGCAGAGCTTGTGGATATGTTTGATGCACATAATGACATGCTAACGCCCCTGTAATCCTTCCTCACTTTACTGCCAATGACATCTTAAGTATTTGTAATTTGTTCCAGCTGTGCCGTATCCCAGCCATCATGGCCGTAGTGTGCTTTTCTTAATAACTTATTTCCCCCGTGCATCTTTTCACATTTCTTGAGCAGAGGCCAGAACCTGAAGCACAGCTTCGACATTGTCTTGGCTGTTGGGTGCCTGCACAGAGACACTCTTTGAATTTGCAGGGGGGACAAATTTGCATCACAGATCCACAGCATTAGCATATCTGCCCGTGTTTCCACACTCAGTCGCTCTTCGGCCTCATTTGCGACTACCTGCTCCGGCACTTTCATGTTTATTCATCTCCCCCGTCTCGCAAGACCTCTAATCGGATAACAAATCTCGGCACCATTAGCACATTCAAACAGGTGGGAACGAGCCTTAAAGCGCCGGTGAAACACAATCACGTCAAAATGTGAGAAATGGATGATAGGAGAGCAAGGGACAGCAAGTAAGAGGGAGGGGGGTTAAAAGGAGCACAAAGGGAGACAGTCCTATAAAAGACAAGAGAGTAGCGGTGCACATTTTATGACATTTTGTGTCAGTGAAAAAGCCAGTCTTTAAATTGCACCAACGTGAAGAGCGCAGACATCCATATCTGCCGCCTGCATCTAAATTAGGAAAGTGCTGCCCCCTCGTCTTACCTTCCTCCGCTACGGTTAGTGACTTTGATAAGTTTCTCAGTCTTGACAGCACTGGAGAACTTTGAGAGTAAAATCCAATACCGGACTAAAGCACTGCGACATTTGGAGAAATGACAGTCGTTCAGTGCGTGTGATACATACCATCATTTGTCCGTGCTTTAATTGACAGTAAAGCAACGTTAATTGAAGATGTTGTCGATGTGCGATGGCTTCACAAACTTGCTTTTTGAAAGTGATTTTTCCAACACCAAAAAAAAAAAAAGGTTTTCTATATATTGCTGGAACAGAAAGACAGATAACAGCAGGTGGATTTTTGTAATGACTGAGTGACTAATCCAAACGATGGGATATGGAAAAATATCAAATTTGTGATAGTAGTATTGGCATACTGTTTATAGAGATTGGGTGAGATATGGAGAGAGAGGAAAAAAGAGAGAGAGTGGGCCAGAGAGACAAACCAACAAAAACATGGAGCACAGTGGAATGTGGCTAATATTTAGTGTGGCTAATTTCAGTGCAGCTAACGTTATCCATTTTGAAACCTACATTGAACATAACAAAGTTGAAGTTGACATGGGTCAAAGGTCAAGATAAGCGGCACCAAAAGCAGGATGACTGTTACAGTGTCTTCCAAAATGACCAAAAATACGCTCTTTTTTTTTTCACCCATTCAAAATAAGCGCAATAAATAACAGTGACATGCATATTTGTGTTCAGCCGTCACAGATGGCTGCTTGCGTATTCAATCAAGTTTGAGAAAGTTAGGACAAAGTAAAGAAAAGAAAGCAACTTTACGTTTTATTAATTTCTAAATTACTTTGCCGTATTTGCTTAGATGAGCCATCTGTCTCTTGGGGAAGGAAAAAAAAAAAAAAAACGTAATCAAAACGTAACTCAAACACAACACATAAATACAAGCCAGAGAACTTAGCAGTGCAATACCATATGGTTCGTTTTATTTATCGGTTGTGAAGATAAATTAGAATAAAGAGAATAATTAGCATTTTTAATTTAGCCTTTAAAAAAAACGCTCTTTGCATTTTGCCCTGGTTTGAACCCGGCTGTTGTTCTGTGGAGACGGATCGACTACCTTTCACACGTAGCACCCTGCGTCTGTCACTTTCACAGGAAGTAGGGATAAGGATGACAACGGGAATAAAACCACATAATTATCATCATCTCTATTGGAATACACAATATGTCTTCCTGCTATTACCCTGCACTCTCTCTCTCTCTCTCTCTCACACACACACACACACATATAGCACCACAACACTCTCCTGCACACTGTTTGTTTGCAGGTTCCTCTCTCCGTAATTGCAGTGACATTTATATTTGCACCTGAAGCCTGGCTGCCAGTTTCCATTACCTGGAGCCAGACCTGAAAAGAGGCAGACTGAAGTGAATGCCATATGATTGGAATGAGCGCGTAACCAAATGGACCTGAAAGAGCGATTTTGAATGGAAGCCCGGCTGCACTCACGCTGACAGGGTCACCTACAAAGTGTCAGCGCGGCTCAGGGACTTGTTGTGTGTCACAAACATGTCCACGCGTACACTGCATTCAGCTCATACGAAAGTCAGATGATGGAGGCCACGTCTCGTACTCTCTGCCCCACCCTGTACATTTTATCGCGTTCTCATGGCTGATCGGGATGACTAAATATGTCACGCACATTCATTAAACATATTAGACTGTGGAACGTCATGTGTAAATCAAACAAGTATATTGGCGATATAAAGAGAGACAGCACCGAGCATGTGCCAAATGCCACTTCAGTCAGTGTGTGCGTCACATTGATGTCACAATTGAGGCAACGCTCTTCGCCGCCGCTGCACCTCGCCCTTTCTCCCATGTAGTTGAACAGGAATTCGAAAATTAACTGATTTATATCACCGGCCACATTGATGTCACAATTGAGGCAACGCTCAGCGCCGCCGCCGCACCTCGCCCTTTCTCCCATGTATTTGAACAGGAATTCGAAAAATTAACTAATTTATATCACCGTCCGGCGCGCTAACTTCCTAATTAGACAGCCTACTCCCGCCCCCTGGTGGTTGGCTGATTACTGGTTTGAGAAAGTGCCTATTTTCATATGCAGCAGAGCTCACTTTTTAAATAAATAAATAATATCACCAATGATCACTTGGATTTCATCGTGGCTGCCAAAAGCTTGATCATCATTGAAATGCAATTAATTGTGTAGGTGTGTTTTTTTTATTATTATTATTATTAGCGCAATTAGTGCAATAATAATAATCACCATAATTCTTCTTCTTCTTCTAGTAAAAGCTGCAGTGCAGGTTAAATTTAATTCTAGAGACAGGATTTTTGTTTTGTTTTTAGGACATAGCACAGGGAAAATAGTGTGAATTATGTCTGTACAACAATTTATTTATGTTTGAAAATGTATTATTTAGTGGCAGGGGCCAATGCTGTAACCACCCTTGAAAAAGAAAAAAAACTTTTTTTAAAGGTGGTTAGAGCATTGGCCCTCGCCACTAAATGATGCATTCAATGACAACTCATATGGCATATGCCAAGATATCTGTCACTAATCATAAATTTAAACAAAAAAAAAAATCAAAATAAAGTTTAGTTTTATTCCAAATGTATTTACAAATGATACCACTGTTCAATAAGAGTTTATTCACGTTTGATTTAAAGACATCCTCGAGAACATTAATACAAGGATATTATCTATCCTGAAATTGTGTGATTGAGTGCGAGTGATACTTTATTTTGAACAGGTAGTCTTGCCTTCACTGGACTTTCTCTTCTTTTTTTTCCACTGCTTTTCCATTAAATATTTATCCTGATGAGCTACCTTTGGCCGCCACCTGGTCAGGTCCGCCATCGCAGCTGTGTAGATCAGGAGTTGAAAAATAATGAATTAATGCTCTACTACATGTACACTGTGACACTTTTGGTTTAGCAACACTACGAGGAAAGTTAACAGTACCAACACAGCTTGTGCTCATTTTCCACTTTTCTCCCCTTATGTAATACGATATGATATAAATACTTCTTTTCCCAGGGGAGCCTTTAGGACAGGTACTGCACTAAGCTGTTTGTCTGTGCCCCTGGTTGTTTACATGACTAGGAGCTTTATCCAACGTTAACACTTTCCACAGCCTCCCTTTTTTCCCCCCACATGGGTCAATTACAGGGAGGATGATGGGCTGTCACAGCAGGGGCTTCAAGCATGTTGGTTTTGGGGGAAATTTGGAAGTGGCACGGCGTGGAAGAATTTATACAGGCTGGTAAAATTGACCGTACAGCGAAGGGTTGAGCTGGTGTATTTGTGACGATGCCGCATTCCCATGTTGTTCTCAGTCTTTGGTAGTGGAGCTGCTAATCTCACAAATCCTCCACGACATGAAAACCTCAGCACAGGGGAGTGTCATTACACTGCAGCACCAACTTCCTGCACTCCTCAGTGACTCCTCAACACACATCCATTAACATTTGCTGGACACAAACTTTCTAAACTTACCAGTTTTTTTTTTTTTTGCTTAAAAATGGAACAAAAGTTTATTTTTCTGCACAATTTTTTTGACAATGGGACAAGCTTTCAGCAGCACTTACACATTTTAGGATTGCTGTTTTACTGGCTCGGTTTTTTTTCTTACTCTTTGCATTTATTATCCCATAGTGACACCAATCGAACCCTTTAGGGAGAAAAAAATAATGTTTTTTTAAAGGTAGTAAAAAGTAAAAGAACCAGCGACTTAAAACTTCAAATTTGTAAAAAACAAATGTTATAAATGAATCACTTGAGCATATACTAGGTGTTGATGACTTTGCAATATCCATTTTATCAGTCTAGTGCTTGCCAAAGGTGAGGGGCGGGGGCCTCTAGAAGGCACTTAGCTGTTGAGGAGAGGGCACAAGGCCTATGTATACTAATATCAGTCTTATCTTGTTTTGTCCCTCATTAAAAAAATGCATTTATTTGAAGTATGGAGTCTTGAAGCCGTAGATATAAATGTGGCAGCCTGGGGGAATCCACAGTAGTCTGGAGAAACTGGAGAAACAGTTAAGGAACTACTTTCTTAGTCGAACAGACAACATTCGTTATTTAACATATGGGAACTTAACCCTGTGCAAAACCACAGTGAACAAACTCAAGGTTATTTAGCACAGTTAATTTTAGGCACATATATTAGCTGACTTATAAGCTATAACCAGGTGTGAGCACAATGTTTGACTCGCGGGTCACAATGGGTCCTAAAATTTGACAGGGGGGCCGGGTCAGGAGCAGATAGATGGATGCTAAGATAAATGACATGAAACAGTCATGCAAAAAGGCAAAAATGCTAAAATGCTTTTAGCATTTTCTACACCACCTATTGGGGAAACGCGGGCATTGCAGGGGAAAGACAGAAGTATAATGATAATTTCTTTCGAGTTTGTCGGTGCGGATTAAAAAGCCAAACGGGCCATATCAACTGATTTTTCTGGCTGCATTTTTGATATTCCCTCTGACCTGGAGCATCGGAGATCACTGACATACATAAAATTTCCCAAGCATAATTATAAGTAATGCGAGTTTAATTCGATGTGAATTTGGAGCTGCGCTTGAGCACCAGCTCCAATGAGAGAGAATCCAAAGCTTTTTACCCTTTTGTCCTGATAACAGTACGTCAGATATGATCGCCCAGAGCAGCAGACAATTTCAACTTCAGGATCAAGTCAGATGTCCTCTAGATTTCCACTCAGACTGCAGGGACATCTGCAGGCTGAACTCACTGTAATTTGCTACACTTGCAGCTTTAAGACCTTGGACTGGCTATAACCAAAGACATTGGCTGTGGTAACATGTGGCTGTGTAAGTAAATATAACAGGAACAGTACAATACTGAGGTTCGTTTCAGCAAAGTTTTGGCGAATCTGAATAACAATATCCAGTACATAGCATAGTACAGTGGTGTCAAACATATGGCCCGCAGGGCAAAACTGGCCCACTAGGGCAATTCAATATGTCCCGCTTGATGAATGTTGAAAAGTTGAAAGTGAAAAAATGCACCAACACTAACATGTCAGTGATGTTTTGTCAAATATTTAATTAAATATATTTGCATGAAAACGAAGGGGAAAAACATGGACTTATTGTTGTTTATAGGTAATTATGTTATGATTGTACTGGTGTTGCCCCACTGACATCTAATCAGGCTGTATGTGGCCCCTGAACTAAAATAGGTTTGACATCCCTGGCATAGTACAATACAAAAAAGTGTGGGAGGGTGAGGAAATTCTAATGTGAGTCATTGCAAGCACACAGGCAGCCACAGGAGGCGCTATTAAGTATGTTGTTGCAATTCACAGGTTGCCAGATGGGAGATGCCATTGGGGATATGTGGTTCCTCTGGGAATTAACTAAACACTACATTATGGCTCCACACACTCTTGTATATAATAGAGATTATAGGCAAACGTATACACTGATCATGTGACTTGTGACTAACATGATTCCTGCTCTACACAGGCCACGGAAGGTGAAACGTTGCTGTGTTTTGCTTTGCATGCCTATTAGAACATTGCCCAAAAAGGTCATAGTTCAATGTCATATCTTCAAGAGTCTGTAATTCTCTGTCTTCTCCCTCAATGTATTTATGATCTTTCCTGTTCTCATCTTTTCCTCCTTCCAGGGATGATATTATAGTTGTTGTTTTTTTTAAAGCTCTCTCTAGATACCAGAACTGTCAGCGCAATCTGTTCTTCTTTGTTCTGTGTTCTTCCCCCCAGATCAAACCAGTTGAACTCTTTATTGTTTGATGATATATACGACTACCTTGAATTCAGTTCACTGACTTAATTTGTAGTAACCGTTCTCTTTTGCAGTGCTGTGTTTGGATTTGTCTAACGTAAACCACAGGAGCCCCTTTGAATGACACGTGGGGAAATGTTGCACCTTTGGAATTCAAAACGACACTATTGACCACGCTCCCTACTAAAAAAAACAAACAAACGAACAAACAACAAAAAAAAACAAAAAAAAAAAACAACCCAAACCAACTTTTTAAAAACTAGAACTAGAATACTACTCTCTGCCAGCAGGCCTGCTGACCAGGTTAGCCTTCCATTAGATACGAATCCTGATGATTTACTTCACTCCCTCCCCCTCTCCTCAAAACTACCCACAACCCCCGCCCCCTTGGTGGACATTAACGCTAACTCTTGTCTCTTTTACTAACAATGAGCCTTACAATTCTTCTGATTCAAATCTTCTCATTGGTGTGTTTTCTTTTTCCCTTACCTCTTATGATTTCGACGACTAACACTGTGTCATTCACGGAATGTGAACCATCTGTTTTCTCTACTTAACTCTGCAGCCTGCATACTAACAATTGTATTGTTATCCTTTTATTCCTTTTTGTTTTTCTGCCTTTTTTTGTAGAGTACGTAGAACAGTTGCTTTCTTTATTTCTTTATTTGGACTTTTTTTCTACGTTAGCTTGATAAAAAAGATATATATTGATAATATTTTACTCTATTAGAACTATATATTGTCTTTTTTTTTTAACCAATATGAAGTTGCTGACACAAAGGCAAAGCCGTCTTTTTTTTTTTTCTCCCCCACAGTTGGGGTTGAGCTGTGTTTTCCTTGAGTTTAAGAGATGTCATTTTATTTTTTTCCTTCCCCTCCCCCTGTTTTCTCCTGAAGCACGCAGGCATTGGACACGCTATGGTAAACAAACTGCATTATATGGTAGATATCATTCTAATTGTCTTACACTTTGGTTTGCCCTGGATTTTCCGTTACTTCTTTCTATTCTGTTTGCTTTACTGAAAATTCAAATCGCCATCAAGGTAGCTAAGAAACTCCACCTCTCTGTCTCTTTTTTTTCTTCTCTCTAAATATGTGTTTTTGCTTATTCTACCATTCACTTTTACCCTTTAAAAACACTTCACATCCAAAGAGGTCTGCCCAAAATTTAACATAAATTATTTTTTTTATATATAATTTTTTTAATGTTTTTTTCTTGTAACGTTAAACAACATATATCCGTATGAAGAAATAAGGAATCTTAAAGCAAAATGTTGCACTAAAATGAACATTAGACCAACTTTTTTGTTTCATTTTTATAAATTGGTTTCATTTTGATTTCTTTATTAATCAATTGTTTGAGGTGAGCGCACGCAGCAGATTACTCAACCAACACGGTAATGTAGCCGCTCCAGTGAAAAGAAGTCAAAAAGTAAAATTTAAATGTCGAGAACAGGAGAAGAAGCTCACACAATCACAAGCTAAAGCTAACATTTTGTTCGCTTGGAAGTACTCAGTTGTGAGCCCAAAAAGCTCCAAGCTCGTCATATGTAATATACGTAACTGTGAGTTCCACCACAAAGTCTGAACAAACATGCCCAGTTCTAAAAGGCTAATGACATGTCAACAACGTTTATTTTACCAGAGCAGTTTCAAGGAATGTCATTCTACGTTAGCAGCGTGCTAGGGGCTAACCCCGAGGCAGCAATCAGTTTTATCAAGGAATGTCATTCTACGTTAGCAGCCTGCTAGGGGCTAACCCCGAGGCAGCAAGTCATTTTTGATGTCCATAGTTATTCCAACCACTCCGTGGATAAGCACAGATTATACGGAGCTATTGCAGTTTTTGGGTAACATTTCAAAATGATTTAGTTTTTTTTTTTTTTTTTTGTGAAGAACACTTTACTTTTTACATTAGTTGTCAATTGAGGAAATTAAAATCAGCAAACCTCGGTAGCAGCAAGTCACAGACCTAGCTTCTCAGACCTCCTTCTGGGCAGTTTCTCCCTTCTTTAGATACTTATACTAGTTTCATTAACTTCAGGGCTCACAAGCTCACACAAAAAGTGCAGACGGAGCCTCATTCTTAGGAACAAAACGGTTCTTGTTCTTTTAAAGAAGTGCAGATGCAGCAACTGTGTACTTTAAGCTGCTGTCCCACTCTGGGGCTTTCGTCGTTATGGCTGTACGAACCTTAATCCTGTTCGTACACAGTGGCGGACCACGCTACAACGTTCACACGTAGTTGTTATCAGCCTGACTTGTTTTCACTGGACCTTTCCGATCAATACGCGCAGTGCTCTGCCCATTGATGCAGACCGTAATTGGAAAGTGCCTGAGTAAATCTGGACTGCGTGCAATCGACCCGTCATTAACACTAACACTAACTTATATTTCTTATACTTTACTGGCCTCGCACCTTGCATGGAGAGATGTAAACCCTAACCCTCCCAGTCTCTCTCTTTGTTTTTCCTCTGCCTTTACTATTGAATGCATTGAGTATATATGTATATGTATATATTATAGCTAACATATATACATACATATATCAACTGTCCTAATATAACTAATTTAACCATTTAACATGTAAAACGCACCCTTTCTAAAAAAAATATATTTGATTTTTTTTTTTTTTTACGTACTAAAATGAATAATGACCTCACACTTGTTCAAAAAAGTGGGAAACATTTAAGAGGAGAGACAGATTTTTGTGTTCTCGGTGAATAAATATGAAAAAATAAAAATAAAATAAAACCATTTAATCGTAAATGGATCTTGGTGGGGTTAAGCATTTTTTAAGATTTACAAACATTTTATTTATTTTTTAGGTTTATTTTAAGCTACATTGATGTTTGAAATTTAGACCAGGGTGTAGTAGAAGAATTAAAAGCTTCAATTCACCGAGACAGACTTCTCTTCTCTCCTCCTAGTTTCCCTATTCTTTAAAAACCCTCTCATTTCATTGAAGTTCAACTGTGACTGGTGACAATGTTTTTCGTTGGCATTTCCACCACCACACTGACAGAATGCAGTGGTCGTACTTTCCTGCATGCTTCTGTTGGCAAGAACATCTTCATATCAGCATCCCTCAGGGGCTGTAAAGCTCCAGCCCAGCACGTGTCGCTCTGCTGGACACAAATAAACTTGCACGTTTTTTGTTTTTTTCTTTTGCATTTCCGTCCATTTAAAAAAAAAAGATAAAGATTGTAATGATGCTCCATATTTTTCCATTCCCATGTAAAAAAAAAAGATAAAGATTGTAATGACGCTCCATATTTTTCCATTCCCTGTTGCCGTGAGTTGCACTTCTATATTTACGTCCAGTCTTTACATTTCCGTCCTACCAGATGATTCCTGTCTTTGGTTCTATTTGTGTCAAATTGAAGTCCTTTTTCATCATCACATATCCTTCCTCCATTTATTTTTCCCTTGTTAAGTGCATGGCTTTCGTGTGTCACCGTGTCTGCTTGGATGGATTCCATTTTTTGTTCTCTTTAACCAAAACGACTTGTGACATTCAGTCGGAATCTGGATCTGGTTCGAGCAATCTAATTGCAGAGGACTTTTAAAGGATCCTCACCCACTTCTATCATGTTTGACTAAATTTACTAAAACGGTGTTACTAATCAACTGTTTGAATCAAATCTTTGTCGTAACAGTACTAACAACCATTTTTGTGTCTGACTTTCCCTCACTTCCAAAAGTACTAACCGATTCCGTTCACCCTCCAATCCCTTGTAAATACAGAAGAGCTCAAAACCTCCCCTTCCTCTTCTTTCTCCCAACCTTCCAACAACAACAAAAAAAAAAAATCAGCAGAACAGCACCTTTACTCCCAACCCTGTTCTTTCTCAATTAGGAACATGGCACAGTTCCAAACCTTTTAATTTACCCTTCGTAATCGCATCATTTTGATTAATTAAGTCATCATTTTAAAATACAAATTGCCCCGTCGGTGAAATTTGAAGAGCTGCCAGACACCTATTTAACCCAATTGCTGGAGAAGAGTTATTTCCTCCTCCTTTCATGTGGATACTTACTTTGAGCTGCTCTTGCTTTCTCTGATGTACGGAAATAAAATAAATCAGTAAATAATAACATTGTTTTTCCCTTAAAAGAAAATAATCCGATGTAGTGTCGACGAGGGTAAGTGATGCATAGCCAAGGTAAGGTCAATACCGCCTCTCTGCATGGATTACGTTGCTAATGTATGACCGTACTGATGTACTCTGACAGAATGATGCCATTTGAGTCACAAAATGCTGAGGCGGTACAAAGCCTACATGCTCGTGAATGCTCTCAAGACTGGATGATGATGTGCGCTCCCAACCGGAGGAGATTTAAATGTTTGGGTGAAGTCAGTGAAGGCGGCGCTATGGTTTATTTAAAAAGCACTTTGACTGATGTGGATTTTATTACCTCAAAAAAAAAAAAAAAAAAAATCATATATTTTGGTATTATGCCCAGAACATTGTCATTTATATATGTCATTCCTGTAATGCTGGTGCACAGCTTCGCTTATGTGCACATAGATAAGATTTATTATGTGTAATTTATACAGCAAAGACTTCATAACGGTTGTGGTGTTTGACGAGAACTATTCTCTTCACTCGAGTCAATGAGGCTTCAGATTTACAGTGCAAGCTTAGCCAGTGCGATCCAGAGCGAGATTCTTCACCAGTGTCCTGAAATGGTCAACGAGCCAGTGACATATTAGCTGAAGTGCCGGACCTTCAGAGAACCTGCGTATTGAACGAATCCAGTTCATGTTAGGACCTATAACGGAAGCTTTATTGTTCTCCAGGTAGTTGTTGGTTTATGAGGAACAAGCGCACAAGTGAGGATATTGATTGAATCCAATGGGGTTATAAACATTAAAGAAATGGTTTTCCCAACGTGGGGCCATCTGGGAAGTCGGCTGGATAGCATGTTAGTGGATAAAAAAATATATATATTAACTGCCAATTTGAAGACCAATATCTGTAGACAATTGTTTAGGGAATTTACAACATAGGTGTTACAGACAATTGTTTAGGGAATTTATAACATAGGTGTTAGGTTACAGTGGTTCCCAAAAGCTTTTCTGCGGCTCCCCCTCCTTTTGTAACTGGGACACTTTATTGAGAATAATCTAATTCCTACAAAACTGTATTTCCTAAATAAACACAGAAATATTAATTCAAAACGAACACTTTTATTGATTGATTTACTTATTTATTTTTTCAGATTGACATTGAACACATTTTCTGTCCATGCGCTTATCATCGCTTGTGTCAGATCGGCCTCTTCAAGCACAGGGCAGTAAGCAAGGCTACAGCTGACAGCCTGACTAACACACTTATTGTACCAAATTAATTGCAAGTGACAGTAGATTAATTAATATCGCTGAAGACAAGGATGCATTTGACAGGCGCTCGACAAGACACACGTCACACACTCATACAAATATTCTATCAGTTCACAGATTTGGGGTTATGAATTATTATAGTATGTATCTTAATTGAGCATGACTAATACTAATTAATTACAATTATGACAATTCTGAAATAATCATTATTAATCAATAACAACCTTAAACATTGCAGTGCCTCAAATACATAAAATATTAATATTAAAATTGTAGTATCCTGCTGCTCCTTCAATTGCAATAGCTCTGCAACCTTAAGGGCCAGCCCCCTACTTTGGGAACCACTGTGGACTTTCACATTCTATCTTTAGCCTGATTCTTATTGTGTCTGTGAGTCTTGGAGTGTTCTCATTTAACCAGATCATTTCTGCCAGTGTGAGTTCCTGATAAGCCTTACCTGTGACCAGGTCATCGCTGGTGATCGTCTCCTAATGGATCACATCAGTGTCTAGCTTGTTCGTCTAATGACCTTAGATCATGAGTTCAAGCTGCTTCTCGTTAATCATCACTCGTTTTCTGATTTTTTTTTTTTTCTAACGTTCTTGCGCTCAGCTGATGTCAGTCAGCACCGCATTTCCTGCCAGAAGTCTTGCTTCACTGTTTACTAGTCTTACAAAGTGTAAAGTGATGCATGTGTTTGTTATATCAGTTCATGAACGTGTGCATTTGGTTCAAGCAGAGTCTTCTCATTTCAGTACAAAGCTGCCTGAGAGCGAATGTTTTTTTTTTAATCTAATATGAATATACTTTTAAGATTTCTGTTGTTCTGCCGTAATGCCCTGAATACTTTACATTGGATGTTTTGTTGATGTTGTTATATCATTGGAGTGGGTTTTTGAAAAAAAGCTAAATAAGAAAAGTGGTTTAAAATATATCAATAATTAAACACAAGCAACCTAATAGGTGTCTGGCAGCCAAATAGTCAATAGAGACCCACCCCCCGGGTAACCTTGTAAGGCCTAAGCTCTGTCTTCGACAACGGTCTGTCTGAAATATCTGTTTACTTGAACTTTATTAAACATTTTACTTTCAGAGCCTTTGGAGAGGCTTTGTCTGAGTCTAATGTTGTAGCTTGCGGACTGAAACTGAAGCCAAACATCACCCCCTGTTTATTTCTTTTGCAAGGCTTAAGCTCCGTTTTCCCTGGCCAAATCATGAATTAAATAACTTGTTCGACGATTTACCCAAACACCTGCCCTCTCAAATGTTTCCACTCCCAGCAAGTAGCCACAGCAGACATAAAAATGTGTTGCCCTGATAAAAAGGGAAGTACGTCCAAAAGCAAAATGGAATATGATTAATGAAAAATTGGGGAAAGACAGTAATCCAAAAAAAATAAATAAATAAAAGACAGAAGAAGCGTTCAGCTGGGGCAACAGATCTTTTGATGCAGTTCCTAAGATAATTGCCACAAAAGTGGACCTCACCAAATAAAGTACTAATAGCAGTCTGCACAGAATAGACAGGTTTGCGCCCTAGTAAAACGTAGCACAGTCTTAGCTTTAAAAAAAAGATTATTAATCCTACGTAGACCTAACCTGGATCACCAGATTACGCAAAATGACATTACAACAGACATGAATAGGAAATTGAAAATAGACACTGGCTGGAATTACAAAAAGCAAACAGGTGACAGTAAACAGATGGCCGAGGTTCCCCACGGTGCTGTATTTGTGCCCTGTATGTTGATGTAGATAAAACAGATGTTGAGTCAGCGGCAGGAGAGCTTTTCTCCAGCCCGGGTCGTCTCAGTGAGGATAATCACGCTATAAATTGGTCACTAACTGCAGATTCCTCCATTTCCGTCAAACCTCTTTATTTGGCAGGGCGCTTTTATAGCTTTTTTTTGCCAACAACGAATACAGCAACAATGTAATCTGTTTGGATTTTGAGATATTTTGCAGAGATGATCATTTAACGCTGAATATCACTTTAAGTAAATGGATCTCATTTTAGCCTTCTCTCTTTAATCGATTCAAAGTGATATTCCTAACCTTTCAAGTGTCTCTGCAAAGCTGCTGTAATTCAGATAACACCAGTGTTGTTAGATTAACTGAACTGATGAAAGGTTACTGTAGCATTATGTGTGCAACGATAAAATACCTTAGATAAAAATGCACCAATTACCACCACATCTGGTGCATTTTGATGTCATTTTGTAGTTTTCTTTAGGAGAACATATCACAGGATATAAATGGCAGTCCCAGATAGCCTTTTTGTCTTATGTAGGAACATGATGAATATCTATAATAACATCAATAACATCAATAAATATCTCTGCAATTTAATCTTGCATTTAATATCATAACATAATATGTGATTGACCAAAAAGCGCTGGTCCAGTGGATTATCTTAGCAACTGCACTCAAGAGTAACTGCAACCAGTCTGACATTAAAACATTAAAAACAACAAACAGAACATGTACTGACATAATACTGACCTTTTAACCCCTGTTCTGTTTCCTCCTCATTTTTCTAATTTCTCCTCCTTGTGGTCACTCCCTGCTCTTTCTCCTTCTTCCCGTCTCTTCATCTATCTCTTTCGGGCCATGCCTACACCAGGTGACGATCTCAGTGGACGGTATACTCACCACCACTGGTTACACCCAGGAGGACTACACCATGCTGGGCTCCGATGACTTCTTCTACATCGGGGGAAGCCCCAACACTGCTGACCTACCTGGTTCACCGGTCAGCAACAACTTCATGGGCTGCCTCAAAGATGTGAGTTGCTCTGTGGGACTTTGCATCAACAATGTTTTGCAACATTAGGCAGTATGTGTAAAATCACGAGAGTGAGCAGAATCAGAGGCAAGTCTAGAAAGAGATAGTCCTAGGACAAAAGGTGATCTCTGAAGAGCTGAGTCTTCAAGACTTTCTTGAAGATAGGAAGGGATGCCCTTATTCTGGTACTGCTCAGTAGGTCATTCCACAAGCGTAGGACTATCCCAACATCTTTCTATGATATAATTGGTAGACCAAGGCTTTAAACATAGGTGGATTGATAGATATGTTTGATGAGAAATGTTAAAGTTGAGTGTGGAAATCTGAATCTTGAATTATGGATCAAAAATACTTTTTTGGTGTGATAGAAGTAGTTTTCTCAAACTTTTTTTGGTCATTTTTTGGGGTGAGCTGGACAAGTAGCTGGACCACCTGTCCCCCGTTTATAGAACTAACATGAAATAATGTGACGTTTTATAATGGAAAGTAAAGGAAAGTGATACAGCACACCACTGCACACAACCAAATGACCTCTGCTTTTAACCCATCACCAAAGTGAACAGTGGGCAGCTTTAAGAGCTCGGGGAGCAGAACCTAAAACCTTCCAGACCCAAGTCCGCTTTCTTAACCACTAAGCCACCACTGCCCCATAATGAATGAAAATCAATAAAACCACCTGTCATGTCTCCGCTCCCCGCCACTGGGCCCCGCCCCACACTTTGAGAAACACCCAAATAAAGTCACAAAAACTTAGTGTGTGAACAAACATGTGGTTTGTGAACATCATGACATCCTCATTTTAGAAAGCCTCCTAACAACAGTTCTTATTTATTCTATCACTTTTGAGAATCGTCACTGTGTGCTGAAGTGGCATTTCCTCCGTCTCTTTTGAACCACACTCTCCACGCAGACCTCCAGCTGGTTGACACAGAGTTCCAAATTTATACAGATGTGTTACGAGACAGATGCTGTATTTATAGAGCTTATATAGAGAATTGTTCCTTTCTAAAACTTTTATTATAAACTTCAACTTCCAGCAGTACTTTCATGTATGGCTTAACAAGCTGCCAAGAGGACCAGTCATTACCTTGAGTATCTTGCCTTTGTAAATTTAATGGCTTGTATAGAGGCAACGCATCACGGTGCTGTTGCGTTTTCTTACCAAACTCCTCTGATTGAATAAGTAATTACTTTTGCAATCACATTAAATGGATCGCACAGTAATCGCCCCATCTCTAACTTAATTATGTCTGTTGAATTACATTTTGATTATTCAGGTTGCTGGAAGGTTCCCCACTGGGTCTTAAACTTCCCAGGGAATTTACTACCACTTCCTCCCCTTGCTCTCTCTGATTCTCTTATCAAGACGAGGCTGGATTTACAGAAAATGTACAGAGCTAGCACTGGGAAACTGGAAGGCAACGCAAATGGGAGTAAAATATGGAATGAAAAATGCTTAAAGCAGGAAATAGAGGTGGAAATGGAAAATCCTAGCAGATGGTGAAGATCGGTGTTTGTTCAGACTGAGTCTTCTGTGAATCAGTGCTGTGGAAATGTTAGAGAAGGCACCAAGTAAAAATGGTCACCAGGAAATGCAGCAAATGAATCGATGATAAAAAAAAAAAGTTTTCAAAATGTACTTAAAGAAATAAATTTGGAAATACTGTTAGTAGCGTGATCTAAGAATATTTTCAAGCAAACTCTTGAAAAGAATAATAAATAAACCACCAATGACCCCAATGGGATGCCAAACTTCTGTACAAACAAAACCACCAATGACCCCAATGGGATGCCGAACTTCTGTACAAAAATACATAGCAATAATAAATAAACCACCAATGACCCCAGTGGGATGCCGAACTTCTGTACAAAACATAGTACATACATACATACATAGTATGTGTCTGACCGGTGCACAGCTGGTCTGTTAGCGCACTAGGTCATGAAATCGGCTTGTTTGCAAGAACAAGTATTCAATGTGCATCAGTTACCATTTTTCCGTATATAGTGGGTCTTCGGTTTATGTCATCCTCAACTTACAGCATCATGACTTCTTGTCTCCACACCCTATCTATACATTTATTTGAAAAGTCTTGCTCCATTTTTGACGAGGAAGACGGCTAGGTTTAAGGTGGTATGCCAATTTTTTTCTTAATCTTTTTGCCTTCCACATTATGGTTCGCCAATTTTTTTCTTAATCTTTTTGCCTTCCACGGTTCACATTATGGTTACCTATAGCTAAGCTTCATTGTCTGCTTTTTTTAAATTATTTTTCTTCTTTTTTTTTTTAATGTAGCTGTGGTCAGGCTCTCATGAATGGAGGAAAGTGTAGAGGACAGTGAGTGGTCAGGGGGTAGACACTGGCATATTTCATCCAGAGCGAGTTTATTGGCACAGCTCAGATCTTCAGTGGCGCTATGGTCCGGGGCAAAGCTTTCATGCTGCCACCGTGGTCGAGTGTTTTTGATATGCTTGTCCAACAGCCTCTGGGCGTCACAGATCCAAAGGAAGGACACAGCAGAAGGAGGGGTAAAAAAAAGACACCAAAGGAGGAGCAGGAGCTCTATGAAGTTTTATGTCCTGCATGTGTGTACGAGCATTAAAGTAACCCACATGCTATGATCACACCATCTGTGATGTGTGGGTTTCGGAGACCAGGTAATAGTGTAGTGTATCATACAGTCTCTCTGCTGCTCCCCTCAGTCATTTCTCACCCGTCTCACAGCCTGCACTTCTCCGTTCGTCCCGTAGACAGTGACCTTGCTATCACCTCCTTCGCACCTCTCCATCTATCTCTGCCTGTCAGTCTCTCTCTCACTATCTCAGTCTCACATAAAAAAACAAAACAAAAACAGCTTGAAGTCCTTTCATCATTTTTCTCCACCTTTCTCTTTCACAGCTCCTTTTCTCAGGGGCAGTTTTGTGTAATTAAGTCCATGATAGCACGGAGTACACCAGCTTTGCCACTCTGATGGCCAAATTAAAAATTGATTTCTTCTTCTATGTCCATGCACCGGATGAATGCCCTCAGCCTTCTTTTCGCGGTCACTCACTTTCCCTTTTTTCACCCCTCTAACTTCATCTTGATGCTCTTCCTGTCCCACCTTTGTTGTGTGACATTTTTAAAGAGTTCAGCGATCTTCTGACAACTCCAACATTTTATCTTTTAAGGTTACGTTTATTTTTACCCAGTCTACTATATACGTGTTTGGGAAAATAAAGTGTGGACGCAATCAAAAACTGGCAAAAAAATCTGTCAAATTTTGTATGTAATTATGTTAAGAATGGTGAAATACTTCGTTTACTTCAACAATGATGATCAATAATTCAGAAATTAGAGACATTTATTCGACTTACTCTACATTTGGAACCCAAACAGATTTCAAATCTTTTAAAAGAATCGTTGAAAAGAAAAGTCATCAAGATGTTTGGAGTTGTGATGCTAAACAACCTCAATAAAAATGTTTATATTTATTATCAGCAAGGTTTTTCAGTAAGTAGTTTGGGTTGTTGGGTAACCTTTAGACTAAACCTTCAGCCTCCAGACTTTATATAGCAAACATTACAAAGTAACTGTATATACTGTACATACAGATGTGTGGTCTTTATAAATTAGTCAAGGATTTTCAAACAAAGCCTTGTCATTCGGGTTGTTTGGCGTACATACAAAGACAACATTAAAAGACTAGACTAGATTAAAATTGGAGTGTTGCAGCATCGCAGGGCACAAGACTTTGTTAAAGTCTAGTGAATGCCAAAATATACAGTGCAGAAGAATATAATACAGTGTGTAAGAACGAAAAAACACAGAGAAATGGACAGATCTACTGCGACCGGCTACCACTTGTGCGGCACCATCTTGGACATCTTGGGGAATATAGCGTTCCTCTCTTCCCTCCATTACCCAATCAGACAACGTTCCTCTCTTCCCTCCATTACCCAATGTTCTTCTTCTTGTCTGTCTTCTGACAGTTGATGTAGGTTTGAAATATATGGCTTGATCAAAGTCAGGTTTGGGTATTTGTGCAATCAGAAACCATGGCTATATTTCTGTGACACAGGGCATTTCTATTTAATTTCTAGAGAGCAAAGAGACAGAAATTGTTACTTTTACTGATTTCTTCAGTGCTTTCACTCCGTCTTCCTTAATATTCTCATGTCAAGGTGTCTTGTAAAACCAATAAGCAAGGCTGATTTTCTGTAGAAGCCAAGAGGTGTTCAATACCAAAAATAACATACTTTCATAACAGCTCCCTCCACTGGCGGCCTTTTCTTTCCACCTCCGACCTCTGTCTTTTATAACACCTTAATCCAGGGGAGCTCGTGCTTTATCGGCTGCCAGTTTTTAGTGTCATTGTGGCTAATTACCAGGACTAATCTCCTCTAATGACGACATTATGAAGTGCACGGTCCATGTGACGGTGAGGCCAAAGCACAGCACATCCAAATGAGGCTTAGGTTTTAGGAATAAGCCACACTTTTGTTGATGTTGAGTCTGTGCCTGTGCGTGCTATGTGATATTTGAGGGAGAAAATGTGACTCGAACGTGTGTAAAACCTCAACTCAACTGCGTTACACCAGTACCTGGAGGACATCCCTTTACAACCGTGTCTACTGAGTGTTTGAACAAATAAAAGGCAAAGAAGAACTATGAAGGATGGAGATTTTTTTACTTTGCTGTTAGCACATAATCCATTATGAGTGCACACAGAGAGTACACTTTGAGCTGAGACAATGGAGCTGTATTTCATCAAAGCCTTTTGGAGCTATTTGCATTAAAGCTGTAGGCAGCACACATTTCTCCCCATGTCTGAAATTCCCCCTGGAGCCATTTATCTCCTCTCATTTATTGCGCATTTATCCTGACATCTCAGCTACAGTTTTTGAAAAACGCACACTTCATGGATTTGACCGTGAGCTGAGCGTTCCTGGCTGATCACAGACTGAAGCTTTCAAACTTTGTACCCACATAACCTTGCAGTTTTCAGCAAAACAAATGCATGCGTTTTGTCAGCCTGCCGTAATGCTTGAATGATAACAAGCCTCCAGTCACTAGGTGGCAGCAACTAATACATTGGTTTGTAAAGTTAAAAAATATACATGTTATTAGGTTCTCAATGGTATTTAAATTTTTGGGAAGGCGTGAAAACATTTCTGTACCCAAGGGCGGGTCAGACCACTGTTAAAAAATAAAATCCTGTTGGAAACACTAATTGTTCACCTGTCTTTTTTTTTCTAGGTGGTATACAAGAATAATGACTTTAAGCTGGAGCTCTCACGATTGGCCTTTGAACGGGACCCTAAAATCACCCTCAGCGGTGATCTGGTGTTTCGCTGTGAAGATGTGGCAGCCTTGGACCCGGTTACCTTTGAGACGCCCGAATCCTACATATCATTGCCCAAGTGGAACACCAAAAAAACTGGTTCCATCTCCTTCGACTTCCGCACGACAGAGCCCAGCGGCCTCCTGCTCTTCAGCCACGGCCGTCCTCAGAGTCCCAAAGAGCAGAAGCCCGGTCGAGAGCTAAAGACTGATTACTTTGCAATGGAGCTGCTGGACGGGTACTTGTACCTGCTAATCGACATGGGCTCTGGAAAAACGAAGCTGAAGGCCAGTAACAAAAAGGTCAATGATGGAGATTGGTGCCACGTAGATTTCCAGAGAGAAGGCAGGAAAGGTGAGGTCTGCTTTAAACTATTTAGACGTAATAGGATAATGCCTCCCTGAGACAAAAATGTGTCTATTTTTGCAGGATTTTTAAGAATTAAGCTTAACCATAAACTAAAAAGTTTATAACACCATTGACTTAATCATAACCTAGGATATAAAACCATTGTATGAGTCTGACTTACGCTTACTAACGACGGCCAATGTAACCCATCTAATGCATGCCGTACAACTGGCGAATGTAAACAAAGCTGTCATCCACATATAGCACCACAGGATGACGTATTTGTCCACTCTGCTGGTCATCTAGTTCCCTTTGTTTTAATGCTGCACAATGCAATGATTAAACAAGACTTAATAAATGTATGGGCCACTAGCCATAAAACGCAAAAGTCGAGGATGTCGTCAATCGAGGAGCTGCTGTGACTGTTGATATGCAAGTTGCTCGATAATATAAGTCAAACTATTATAAAAAAACACAACTTGAAGTCCAGAAAATATGGTAAGACCTTGACAGTACATACAAACCCTATTTCAAAGTAAACTCATTTCCACGTAATTTAAGCAGCAGGTTTTAATTATAGGTCTGATGATTTGCCTCTGGACATATTCTAAATTCCCCTTGCCCCCTACTGCTGTCACACGATATCGTGAGTCACCAAGTGTCGTATATTCTTCATACTTGAGTGGAGCCGTTCCGTGCTCAGCCTGTACACAACAGGAGCATTAGGCCCGGGCGCGTCATCTGATGAATGGTCCGTAGGTGATCAAGCACCTCGGACATTATATCTCACGCTAATGGCGTCTTCTAATGAGGACGGTTGAGTGCCAGTGTCTGAGCGTGTGCACGCACGCGTGTGATCTCACCGCTGCTCCTGCTGTAATTGGCTCCTAATAGAAAATTAAGACGGCATCGTTAATCACAGAATGGGAGCGGGCCTATTGTTTCACTCGCTCCTCACTGGATTCTGCTTCCCTTCTCCTCCATTTAGCCTGTGAGACACATCAGGACAATCGCACACAAACACACACACACAGAAATCACTCCCTGTCTTTTGTCTAGCTATTTGCCCAGTCTCATTGGGGTCACCACAGCACACTTCATGCCACAACCCCAACAATATGTAAGGACGAATTTTGAGTGGACACATTATATTCCTACGTTATTTTGACTTAGGTAATTGTTTGTCTAAAAGTTCCAGTATCGATTATTGCAGTATCACTGTACCATGTTTTTTTTTTCTTGCCTATTTTGTAGGATCTATTTCAGTCAACAGCCGCAGCATGCCCTTCAGCTCCCCGGAGAGCAGTGAAATCCTGGATCTGGACAGTGATATGTTCCTGGGCGGCCTGCCTGAATCCAAGTCTGACCTCATCCTGCCACCAGAGGTTTGGACGGCGCTGCTAAACTACGGCTACGTAGGTTGCGTTCGTGATCTCTTTATTGATGGCAAGAGCCGCGACGTGCGGCGTCTGGCCGAGATCCAAAGCGCACCAGGTGTCAGCAGTTTCTGCACCCGCGAGCTTCAGAAGCGCTGCAGTACCACCCCGTGTGGGAATGGAGGTCTGTGCAAGGAGGGCTGGAACCGATACATCTGTGATTGTACCGGCACCGGATATCTGGGTACCAACTGCGAAATAGGTAAGGAATGTTTCTCAAGGCACAAGGCAAAAAGCTACAAACCTAATATCACCATCAACTTTACTTTATTTGTTGTGAGTAATTAGTTATTGCTTGAAAGACATTGTCATTTGCACCAGTGCTACCAGAACAACATATTGTACATAAGGAGTCACCAACTATATTTGTCAGAGGGCCGGAATTTTTCTAGACAGACAGCATGAGGGTTCAAACACTTAAGTAAAATGGAATTAAAATCTATTTTTTTTTAATATTATTATTTGATTTTTACTTGGATTGGACAGCTTGGCGGGCTGCATTTGGTCTGCAGGCTGCCAGTTGATGAACAGAATGTACAGTACATATATATAACTGCTCAGCCTGCTTAAAATTGCCCCTCCCTAGACTTTTTTTTTCTTGAACTTTTTAGCATCAATTTTAGAGTGACAAGTTAGTTACTAGCTTTTTGTAGCAGCCTAATAGATTCATGCTACTCCAAGAAATTCTACAAACAAATGTCAGAAAATAATCTTGGATTGTTAGCAACGGCTAAATAAATAGCTAAAATAAATTGCGTTTCTGCTTTACTCTGCCAAAACATCTTTCAAAGCCTTAGAAAAAACCCACAATGTTGGAATGCAAACTTTGACATGAGCAATGTTCTTTGATGTCGGCCTACAGAGCAAGGCTAACATTTTACCAACAATTTCCTTCCTGAGGTTCAACAAAGTGGTTGATCCCTGAATGTCATTAGAAGTTAACCTATGTAATATAAATTACTATTTTATATTACAAACCAAAGAAATATTAGGTGTTGAAAGTGATTCGTTCATTGCCCTAGCCAACTCTTATCATAGTAGAAAAAATGTGGAAAACACGTGTAATAATGGATTCTACATCTTAGTGTAACACTTGCTTGTCTGAATGCTTTGTCTTTGACACAACCAAGCAGCTGTTGTACAGTAAAAGCAAGTGCTCCGCGGGGACTGTGTGTGAAGTGAATGGCACCTCAATATGGGAAGGGTGCGCTGAGGGTGAGGTATTAGAAAGGCTGTCTGCGGTGATGAAGAGCAGCCAGGCCTACTGTTGCCATCTGTGCCAATCATACAAACCCAGGTGGCACAAGGTGAGCGTAGCGCCATGTATGTCTGTTTCCTCCTGATTAGCTGCAAAGCCCACCCCTCGCACATACGCAGGGGTGAGTGAGCCATGACAGTGAGGGAGTCTGAGGCACGAAGAAGGTAATGAAGGGGGCAGAAATTGGATCCAAATCAGGACAGTGGACAAAAGTGGACTCAACGTCTTACTTTTTTAAAGGCTGCTGCTTTTACTCACCGCAGATGGATGGATTTCATTGATACACTCCTGCCATCTAGTGGAGTTCCGTGTTACCACAAGATGGGAGAATTACTCAAACTATAATACCATCAGTTCATTCAGCTGAATCAGAGGCTTTTATTGTGTTTTAACACATTTATCCACACCACAGCTCAAAAACAGATACTTGGTCACAAACTAACAAATATCTGTGGTTCATTCTAAATAATTATCATTTAAATGAAATACACAGATTTTACTGAAATTTTTACTAGTTTTGATTGAGTTTATTTAAAATACATGGTATTCAATATAAGGCTCCCTTTATAATCAGTGTCTTGTTTAGTACCTGTGTTGTAAAATACTCACTTTTTAACCCTTCTCTTCTTCCCTCTCCTCTTGTCTCATCTCCTATTGCCTTTCATCCCCTGTCCTCATGCCCCCCTCTCTCCCTTTTTTCCTCTCCCCTCCTCTTCTCTCCTCTCCATCACTCCTGTTCAGAGGCAACGGTGCTGAGTTATGATGGCAGCATGTACCTGAAGATCATCATGCCCATCACCATGCACACAGAGGCCGAGGACTTGGCGCTGCGTTTCATGTCTCAGCGGGCGTACGGTCTGCTCATGGCCACCACCTCCAAAGAGTCAGCCGACACCCTGCGCCTGGAGCTGGACGGAGGCCGTGTGAAGCTCACCGTGAATCTCGGTAGGGTAAAATAAGTCATTGCAAAAGCTCCTTCTGCTTACTGTTTCCCTGCCATCCTCCTTCACATCCCCATGCTGTGTTTTGCCACTGCACTGTAAAATGCTGAACCTAGGAGAATGGTTGGCATGATCTCAGTGCTGGAGTTAATTTTACCCATTGACAAACATTTGGGAGAAATGATTCTCTGTTGTCTCTAAGTTATATTGATATACTCTACAGATTGCTGTTCAGCATTTAATAAAGGCCTTGGATTGTTAAAGGGAACTGAGATGCAATACAGAATCATCTGACAAAAAAAAAACCCAAAACAAAACAATAACTTTGCCTGCTGCAGGACAATGACACATTTGTAAAAAGCTGCTCCAGAACATTCCATTTGTCGACTTGTGTCCGGCTCCCTTTCGTTTTTATATTCTCCTGCTTTGACCTTAGTGTCTCCTTGACTCATCCATCTCCACCTTCATTCACTGAAGCCCCACGACAACTCCTTTCATAAAAGTTCCATCTTTTAACTGAATCCCTGGCCTGGACCTGACCGTGGTCTGAACTCACCCGTCTGGTCTCCACAAGCTGTGGGGCAGTTTGGCTGCTCTCTTGCTCCTCCTCATGGTCCTGCTCTGCACTCTTTCTGTAGACTTGAGGGAGTGACTGTCCCCCCAATACCACTCGATCTAATTCAATCCTCTGTAACAACCTAGTTATAAAGCGTAAATGTAAGGAGACCTGAAAGACAATCTGACAAACACTGACACCATTGTTGATTTATTAAAGTCTATACTGTACCTCACCATCGGGCAACGGAAAAATGTCTCTGTGATGACTAACTCTAACTCTCCTCGTCAAGTGTTCCAACCACTGACAGAGGTTGCTCTTCCAAAGACAATAAGTTCTAGCTTCTAAAATGGCCCTAAAAGTTTCTCGGGTGTTTTTGAGACAAGTTAAGATAACAAGTCCTTTATATCTCCCCAAGTGGGCAAATACACACATTAGTTCCGCCAAAGTGAACTGTGTACTTATGTGGTCACCATCATTATTAGTTCCGCCAAAGTGAACTGTGTACCACTGATGTGGTCACCATCATCTAAATGGTGGTGAAAACACAAGTAAGCAGTTGACACCTGATGTAGCACGGCCACATTCTAAATATAGAATGAAGGTAAATAGATCGGTAATCTAGATCAGTCAATAAGTTGGTTAAGTTATAGATCGGTAATCTAGATCAGTCAATAGGTTCAGCACAGATATCAGATATTAATCATTATTGTTAATCGGACCATCCTAATTGCAGAGCAGGATTTTTGAGATGGAAGCTTCTATACAGGAATCCATAGTCTTTCCTCTGATCATTACAGACCTTTTACTTCTTAAACTCCCTTTCCATTGATCAGCAAAAACCTTCCAGCTCTTAATTTCCTTGAAAGCTGTCTTTCGACAGCGAGAGTGAAGGAGCAAGAAGCATAAAAGAAACCTCCAAAGAATATGCTTCCAAAGAGACAGAAGAGATTGTGGGGAGAAAAATGGATAAATTATCTCCCTCACTCTATCTGTTTCTGATTTTTCCTTTTCCCTCTGTCTTCGTTCCTTTTACTCTCAAAAGAAAATCCCATTTGGCCAGGATTCAGAAGATGCAACTTTTCATCCCTTCAATGGCCTGTTTGTCTGCGGCCCTTGGATCAAACAGTCAGAGCGACCGGCTCATAACTGTAGCGGACACTCATGTGTACTGTAGGAATCATACAGTAGGAGTTACAGTTATTACTGTGTAGACAGTGAAGTAAAAGATCTCCAGTGACGAAGAACTCACTCAGGAGTTAGTTAGTTAGTTTCATTAACAACATTTAAAGTTAAATATATAGCACCTAATCTCAACTGTTATGGTTGAAATAGCGTAATTTGTAGAAATGTTTTACTAAGCAGCTTATATAACTTAGCATTGTAATTAAGAAACCATACAACCCCTAATGGACATGACTAGACTACAGCTGCACACATTTAGTCGATGGCAAACTTTATAGTTAACCGTCCAAAAATGCTAATTAGCTAATAATTAATTATTATTTTTTCCTTTTAACTCATAAACAGTTCCACATCCTTACAGTGTGATCCCGGTCCTCGGCTGTTTGTGTCCACTATTCTGCGACGGTTGACGGCTCGAGACCAAGACCCGGCCACGCAGCCATGTGCACATGTGACTTCCCGCCACTAGATGGGGACAGAGTAACAGTAACTGGCCTTTATGGTGATTGATTTAGTAGACGTAATTGGTTTCACACTTCAGTGATCCCTGCCGAAGGACGTTATCCTTCCTTCATAAGGAGTTAAGGCTGTCACCCCTTAAAAAAAAAAAAAAAGAAAAAAAAGTTGAGTTCTATTTCCAGCTCCTGACATTCTGCTTTGACCCAGAACTTTTAAGGTGACGGGACAAAAGCTTTGTTAAACTGTGTCTGACATCACAGTTGTGTAGCAAGTAGCAAATCATAGGCAGCAGCACTGTCGTCCCCGGGGGTCTGTGTGCACCTGGTGTAATGTGGCTGGGGTTTGCAGATCACTCTTTCTTGTCACGTTTTTACTATGACGGGTTTCTCCGACCTAGAGTGCTGCAGAAGACTAATGCCTTCTTAAACGTCTGAGGAGGAGGGGCCACAGTTCAAGAGTTACAGGTGTATTAAAACAAACAAACAAAAACCAAATAGCCGACAGGGATAAATTCTTTTTTGCATTGTGAAGTACTGATAATTTATCACATTTATTTATTATTAAATTGCTAAATCAATGTTATTCATAGCACTTCACATGGGTAAAAAAATAACAAACAAAAAACACAAAGATCCATTCTTCCTAGTTGAAGTTCCTAGTTTTCTTGAACGCACCATCATGCATTTTCATAACTATGCTAATGCAGTGTCTATTTACAACAGCACGTTAATAAAAGACTAATTTAGATTGGAACCAACACAACATGACATCAATAACGTCAGCCTGACCTGCAGCCTTGTTAATACTGTTTTTAGGAAAATAAATGACATGACAACATACTGTATTATTTAAAATTTAAAGTATAGCCCACTGTGCAGTATAATTACTGTCTATTTTATGCACCTTATAATTAAATAGAAGGTATCTCAAATTATCCATTGAATGTGTCGCTACTGCGTAGTTTATCCAAACAGTTACAATACAAATTGATTCCGTTTTACGTAAACAACTTCACACGCCGTCCTTTAATTTAGAGGTCTTAAGTCTTCTGCAGTGCTTTGTGGGTAGTGGTCGGATGAACAGCTCAATGATTGGACTGATGATGGAAAAGGGTGATCCTGACTCTGAGCCTGTCCCCGGATGGTGGCCCCAGAGCAATGTATGGTTGTCTGCAGAATGTACCTTGAAGGATGTAAACTGTTTTTATTTTTATTTTTCTCTATCCTTTCTCTTCTCTTCTCTTCTTTCTTTCTCTTCTTTCTTTTCTCTCTGTTTTTTCTTCCTTTCTTTTTGTTTGCACTCACCATTTCGCTCTCTCTCCTGCCAGATTGTATCAGGATAGACTGTAGTCTCAGTAAGTGGTTCTATCCATTCTTCTGACTAAATGTTTTCGTCTTTTTCATGCTGAATCTGTTTTGTGTTGTGCCGCCTCCTAAATTTGATTTGAAAAAATTTAAATGTGTTTATTTTTTTCTGAACTTACTTGTATCTATTATTTAGTATCATTTTTTCTCCTTTTTGCACTTTATTGATTTTTCCCATTTTGTTCAATACAGCATCTTTGCTGTAATTTTTCCATTTAGTTGTTGTTGGTTTTTTTATGTTTTAATTTGTGTAACTGGCGGTTTTATTCAGTTATTTTATCATAATATTTGTCCTGTTAAATGTTTCCAAAAGGCACATTAGCAAATGGACAGCTTGACACGTCCTGTTGATTTTACTATTGTTATTTAAATATCATAAGTCTCGGGTCTGCTTTGGCTCCACTCGGTTGCAGCTGATACTTCTCTCACAAGGTGGGGGGTACAAATTGTGATTTAAGCCCCCCCCCCCCCCCCCCCCCCCCCTCCCTGCCCCCCTCTCCGAAAATGAATTGTTTACCTAGGGTGTAGGAAGAACACCTTTGTGTGGGAAAGTAATGATTACCTGCCCCATGCTGTCACAATAACAGTCACTGAACACTTATTGCTTTCACGGCCCATGTGAGCGCCACACAATCAGGTAAGTGCTGCCATGCAGCAACGAATTACCCCCCATAAAAAAAAAAAAAGAGAGAGAGAAATCCACATGTTTCCAAAACTGTTTTGTTGACGCAGACACAGGTGTGTGTTTGATTGTAAAAATCAACTTCCATTCAAAAAGTGGGCAGTTTATTAACCGTTCGGTTGGAGACGGCAGTGGCGTGGGCGTAAGAAATCATGTAATCATGCGGAGTCCTGTTCCACCAGCAGGCGTCGGTAATTAACAGTTTAATGGGAGGTGACCCAGTTGTAATTGCAAGTAGAGCAAACCTTAACAGGAAATTAACGGCCCGTGGCGTTAATGTAGTGCTCTTTACGACTGGAACAGGTATGTTAAAAAAAAAAAACAAAAAAAAAGAAGAACATATACGTATATACCTCTTTTCCTTTTCTTCTTTACTCTCCTTCGCTTAACTGTTGCTAAATTGATGACTGCAGCTCGTTAAATGACTCTAAAAGGCGACTTTAAAGGTAAATTATCTGTTAAATGACACTCCAATTGCATTTTTTATCCCGTCGAAATCCATTTACTTAGGGCTCATTGGATTTGTTCAAGTGCGTCCTTACTATAAATTGAATTAAACAAATGTCGGGTGCTCGAGTTTCCTCTTCTCAGAGAGACAGAGATTTGACTACATTTCATACAGTGTATGGCAAAGCGGTGATTCTTAGTGTGTTGTGAGAGATAATCAGGTAGACAGTGGAAAATGACCAAACTTCACTTCACTGATCCGGAGACCTTACATTTATTTACTGCTAATCATTTTTCATTGTTGGAGTGGGAGGGAGGACAAGTAAATACTCTTCCAATAGGTGGCAGCAGATGGATATAAAAACCATAACCAATCTTCATGTGTGTTTCATCAACTCCTGCATGTATATCGGGGTTGTGTTCAACTAAACAGACTGGCTTTCACACTCAGTAAGTAATTAAATTGTTAGTCAAGGAAAACTAGATCATTTTATCTTATTACTTATGCTCTTTATGACATGGTTTATTGGTGTCTGTGCCGAGATAATGGTGCGAGATAATGGTGCGAGATAATGGTGCGGCTCAAAAAAGGTTGGGGTACGTGGCTGTAAATAATATGATGATCTTTGAAACATTGTAATTTCTAGGCACAGTTATACAAATTATTTTCATCGGCAACTTTCTAAGCTATTTAGAATGATTATTTTTTGCAGTGCACAAACAGTAATGCGTATATATATTTACATGCCACACTTTTGCCACACGCAAAAAAGAGGACCAGAAGCTTCATCCTAACAATTTTATTTTATTCATTTATTTATTTTTACCTTAGATATATATATTTTTTTACCTCTGGTGTAGGTCAGTCAAGTTTAAGGGCTTGTTTTTCAACCTCTGTGTGTTTCCAACCATCTTTTATGGTCTTTCCATTATAGTATTTCGATTATTTTGTTAGACTTTTGACGTGTGATGTTCTATTTTGGAATTACGTAGTTAAAAAGGAAAGTGTAGTGAGTGACACCATGCCTTATTTAACGCTGTTATTTCACGTTGTATTTAATAATATGACGTTTAGTCTGGGCCGAATTTGCATAACATATTCCCTAAACTTGCCACTAGATGTCAGAAAAGTACTTTGTAAATACGACTCTACGTAAGGGCGAAGACAGGGCTGTTTTGCCTTTTATTTCAGCACTTTTCTGTAATGTTCACAGCCCTGACTTTCACACTGCATCATTGTAAATGCTTTAGCTGCTGGTGGAAGCCACAACATAAGTGGGTAATTTTTTTACATACTTTTTTTTTTTTAGATCTTTTAAAAAAAATGTCAACTGTTTTTACTGCACAACTATAAGGAATACTAGCCCTCTTGAAATTGGTTTGCATAAAAATGTGTATTTTATACCTTTTCCTGTCTGAAACTATGTTGCTTTTTTCAAAAATATATAAGTTGTCGCATTTAACCCTTATGGTTTTTACTTGACTGAGCATCATTCACGGCTGTAAGCATTTTCAAATACAATATTGTTTTATTTGTTTTATTTTTTTCACACTGCGGTATTGAAATTATTTCAGTTTAACTATTACTAGGATAAGATGCAGTTTTATAAACTTCAACATAAGTAAAAAAAAAAAAACAGTATTCCTTTTTATGACAAGGATTTAACTATTAGATACATATATGCATGAACCAGAATGCATATATAAAGATGTAAAACAAATTCTTTATTTTGTAAAATCAAAATTCAGCACTGTAACTTGAATGCCACTTGTACTGGAGTGTAACTTGTTTGCAGGGATAATATTCAAAACAAGCAGTAAGGGTCACCGGGTCTATTCTGCCATTTAGTTTAAATTTGATTTGTGGTTTAATTGTTTGCTTTGCTATAGGCTTTCTGTCAAACATGTCCTCTGGTTTCTGGAATTTCTAGGAAATAGGTTGTTGTTGATGTTGTCGTCGTCGTCTTTACTTTCAAATGACTGTATGTTGTATAGAGCATTGCCGGAGCCTTCAAATTAAATTAGGCGTCTATTGACGGTGACCCTTGAGCAGCCTGGAACATTTTCCTACCATAAGATAAGGTTTGGCATGACATATGGCCAGCAAGAGGGGTGCGAGTAACCCATCTGCTAACGCCGCAACCTTTGGCCTCTCCACCTGCACGTTCTGTCTCCAGTGAAGTCTCACAGAGAGAGGATTCATGCGTATATTAATGAGATTATATAAAAAAAAAACGACTTTGTATGTGAATAGTTGGCAGCACATTCGCAATGTGTTCAACTGTAGTTAAAGATTTCACTTTCCTCCCAGCAGCTAACTGACCTTTTATGTTTACGGTAAACAAATGTGTTTACCCCCACAGAACAAGAAAGACTTATATATAAAACTGTTTTGTTTTGGTTTTTTTCCAAACTTCATACAACTCCATTGGGACCATGGGCTACGAGCACAGTTCGATGCTAACCACTGTATGTGTGAAGCCCTGTTAGTGTATAGTACAGCAGTGATCATCAACTGTCGGCCCGCTGAACCATCCAATCCAGTCTGTGACTGGATCCAAAAATTAACATTAAGTAATAATGTTAAACAAGAATGGGATTTTATTTCATTTTCATTTGAGTGTCTGGCCCCCAAGATGTCAAAGCCCCCCCGACAGATATAGTCGCACAGTTAAGACAATATAAGTACAGTAATACCTTGAGATACGAGCATAATCGATTCCTGGACTGAGCCGTGACTCGAGGTCCTTGTATCTCAAATCATTTTTTCCCATAAGAAATAACAGAAAACAAAATTATCCATTCCAGCCCTCTAAAAAACTCCCTTATTGGTGCTAATAACAATGGAATAACAATTAAAATGTTTTTAATTGCTATAGAGACAAACAAACAAAAATTATAGTATATAAAGATTCCTGTGATATAAAATAAAATGTGGTTTTAATTATGAGTTCTTACCTTCGAGACAGACGATACAGTAATGGCTAATGGCAGCTTGTGCGGAGGAGGAGGAGGGAGGGAGTTGGCCCGTATGTAGACTTGATTCTGTAGCGTAGTGTACCGTAGTGTACCTACACGTACACTACTTTACTTTTTTTTTTTAATTTGTATTCTTTCTTTAGCGGGCACCACGCTCATATTTATTGACACTTTCATGCTTTATTTCCATGGTCGTCATGCATTTCTTCTTCTCACTACCATACTCGTATCTCAAAGCAAAAAATTGGCTTGAATGCTTGCTCGTATCTTGGAATACTCATCTCAAGGTATTACTGTAAAATTGACTGAAAATGTACTTTAGGCAGTACAGGTCACACAGTTATATAAGCTGCATTTGGGAACCTAGAACTTTTTGTTTATATTTGAATGAGAAGCCGCACCTTTGGGTAATTTTGACTGGTTTAAACCGGTCAATTCATTTGGTCTACAGTGACTCTGTAACATGTGACATGTAAATTAGTGCCAAGAATTAGTACCTTTTCAGGAAGGGTTCAGGTTCATAAGTGACAATAAATAAAATAAATAATTAAAAATAATTTTAAAAAATACCACATTTAGAGAGATGATAGTCCAGGTCACAGTATCTGTAATGAACTTTTTGGAAAAAGTGCCATCAAGCTATCCTTAATTTTAGGTCTCTGGTTAAAGTGAGAGAGAGGGGATAATATTGTGTGTAATTGTTCACTGCACTGTATGAAAGAAAGCTTGTTTATCCAGTGTGATACGTTAGCTGGCAGCACTCTGATAAATCTGTGAAACTGAAAGACGGTCTTTCAATTTGCATCCCGGAACAAGACCTCATTCCGACTGAATAATATATTGTTTTCAGCTCGGGAAGGCTTCTGATTGTTTAAATGAGTTACTTCCATCCCAGCTGTTTAATAATGACTCACACCTTGTCCTAATGCGGCCTGTCTGTTGATATCTGACGGCTGCATCGGGGACTAATGAGATACCTTTCTAAACATTCCATTAAGGAGCAGCTCCAATTATTGCAGCGTCGACTCCTGACCTCCAGATTAGAACCTGGTTCCTACCTACCATCAGGTCTCTCTCTCTCGCTCTCTCTCTCTCTCTCTCACCCTCTCTCTCTCTCTCTCTCTCCCTCTCTCTCTCTCTCTCTCTATATATATATATAAGTTAAGGTTTTAATCAGCACACTTACTCAACGGCACTGATGTAATTACAGCCAAAGCTGCTTGAGCCCTAATGATTGGAAGGTGATATTTTAGGCTTATTAATCTCGGCGTCTACAGCGTGAGCAACTGTTCTCTTGGTGGGTTTTTTTTATGCCAGCTGTTGTCGCCGCTGCAGCTGTGTCTTTTGCCAGTATTTTCTGTTCAATATTACACTTTGTTTTACTTCAGTCTTGTATGCGTAGCTTGCGCATCAGTATGCATGAAAAAGTCTAGCGATTGTGGAAGCTGTTGTTGGTGTTGTGAGGCCACCCTTTGATTTACCAAGCTCACTGAAGTTAATGCATTTTAGCAACTGTGATGCTAAATAAATGAATTATCAATATGAAACTAAATACACAAAGCCCCCAGTGATTCGGGAGTTTAACTGGAACAGACATTTTATGAACTTACGCTGCGGTTTGAGAAAATTGAGTCCTGACTTATCCCTTTCCCGTGGTCGATCTTACCGTAGGGAACAGTAGTTGAAAATTCACGCTTGAGCGAATCAGTCAAGCTGTAGCGCTCTATCTGTCGCTCTCATCTGTGAGACACGGCGCGCTGCAACCAGGTAGAACACATCAACCCGACTTTGTGTGTCTCCTTGTGCGCTTTGTTTCGTTTCTGGCAGCACTTTTTTTTAAGAAGCGTCGGAAACTATGTTGTCTTGTTGTGTTGTGAGGACTTACTGTACTGTAGATCCACAGCAACAGTGTTTACCTAGAATTACCACAGCAGCACAGCAAACCTTTCAAATGAGAAAGAGCTGAGAAAGACATGGTATCACCTCATATGGAGGAGACACAAAATCAATGAATTGCTCAATCGTCATTGGTTTATACGGTTGAAGTGTTTACTCTGTCTGTATAAAACACCTGTCAAACTCCAGGCCCGTGTACCAACTGTGGCCCACCAAGTCATTTAGTGTGGCCTGTGAGTTTCTGAACTTGATTATTATTACACAGAAAAATGTACAATATTTGTAATTTGAATAAATAATAATCAATTGCAGAAACATGTATTTATACGATAATAATGAATTGCAGAAACATGTATTTATATGTTATGGAGTTGTTACATCTCTACAGTCTTCCAGTTACAACCGGCCCTTCAAGGGGAACTTTATGGCTGATGTGGCCCCTGGTGAAAAGGAGTTTGATACCCCTGGTATTAAACCAAATGACAAGTAGCACTAACAAAATGTAACAGTTAACTTCACAGTTAAAAATATAAGTGTGTGTGTGGAAACGCTAAGGTACCTAGCCTGCCAAATATATTTTGACATTAATATATTTGAGGAATTATGCATTCAGAGATTATGAAAAACACTAAAGTGATATAATGAATGTTGAATTTAGAAGAAAAAAAAATCAAACAAATTGTAACATTTAGTCCACAGTTAGAGGTGGAAATCGATATAGAAAACCTGCACGAAAAACTATTGATTTCGACTTAATAGTAACTAAACACACCACTCTATATTTTCATTGACTTCCTCTGTGTTCCTTAATTGGCTAATTTCTCAGCTAAGTGGATGCTGGCTTTTCTTTTCAGTTTTCTATATATCCATGGCACCGTAGTGATTCATCGTGTGTCAGGTGCTGCTGCTGCTGCTGTAACAGGTGTCATCCTGCTAACACAGATGCACATAACACATCACAAGTGTCATCATTTGGCTCACGGCATAAATCTGAGATTTCACATTGTCACACAAAGACACACATACCCACTAACACCGGTGCCGTCACCTTGAACATTAGCAGCTTTCAAAGGTGTCCCTCCTCAAACATGTTTTCAGTGTTTCGGAGTTGCTAGGCTGTTTGCACTGTACCTCATTTCTTCGCGAGCGCGGTGTGTCTGAAGACAGCTGGTATAGTCTTTTCCCTTTTTTTTAATTTAAATGTATGGCTCCTTCGGTCTGCTCTAATTTGTATTGAATTGGTCTCTTATCTGACATTGCCAGCTACTGCAGTTGTATGGAAACAGATGGCTCCCTTTTCTTACACCGATATTGGATTTGAATGAGTTCCCCAATCACTCACGTTGGCCATGAGTCATCACAGCTATTCTCCAGTCAAATTGATGTCAAAGATAGATTTTCATTAGACATTAGGAGCTGGTCTGAGAGCACACAAACACACACACACACACACACATACACAGGAAGCTCACCACTGTTTGGATTCTACCTTCTAAGTGTCACAGTTTGACTGTATAAGGTGCACGTTGGAGAAGATCTAACAATAAAGATGAACACAACTAAATAAAGAATTTAGCTATAAATAGGAAAGGCTATTTCATTCACTCTTACCGGAGCTGAAAAGTTGTGATTGCACAACTTTCGCAATTATTGTCTCCAAAATACCCGGCTAACTGCTTTTGGTTGATCCAAGTCAGTAGCAACTTTTCCACTTCTTCTAATGTCTGAGATCTTTGCTTGGTGATCACAGTCACTCCTTTGACAACCTTAGCTTCTTTTATTGCTTCCTTGTTCTTAATGATGGCACAAATCAACGACCATGCTAGGCCATACTGTAAAGGCAGATCTGAAACACGAGCGTTGTTCTCATGCTTTCCTATAATCAAAAAAATTAGAAGGAATAGCACAGGGCAAGAAATACCAGCAAAATCAGACAACAGTTCTTAGTGTGCGTATCCCAAGTGTGGGCTGAGACAAGACTGACGCCACACACTCAGTCACTCAGTGGTCACTGAGTTATGGTACGACAACTGTTAAAAAGTTAAAAAGTTTGTTCGGGAACCAAATTGTTCAAAAAGGGAGGTTCCACTATAATGCAAAAATATTTTCATTACTGGACTAAACCAGAGAAAAGACCAAATGACTCATGTGCTGCTTACAAAAACAAAAAAGAAAAAAAAGGGAAATGTCCATGTAAGGAAGTTCTTTGAAGCCCATATGGACTTCAAAGGAATATATAATCACAGCTGAAAAAGAATTTCCGAGAATGCACACAAAAATTTCTGTATTTGTGTGTGTGTGTGTGTTTCGTTGCAGAAGTTTGTCAGTGTTCATGGTGGCAATACGTTTGAGGATATTTCTGGCTGTTAGATTTGTCATATGGAAGAAAAAAAAAAACACTGTAGTATTCCATTAGATAAAAAGCTGTTCACTAATGACAGCAAACAGATACATGATCATTAGGTTTCATAGAGTATGTATGTGACACCATGGTGCATGTGCGATTAAACCCCAGTGAGAGACTTATGAAATGAATGGGATAAAGTAGCGTTATATGCAACTTTGAGAGACTTATGAAATGAATGGGATAATGTAGTGTTATATGTAAACTATATGTAGCTTCTAAGACAATAAAAACCCCTTTAGAGTTGAACTAGTTAAATAGTGAGATGTCAGAATAAAGCTAGCGCTAATGCACTAACGTCAAGAGTTGAACTAGTTAAATAGTGAGATGTCGGAATAAAGCTAGCGCTACTGCTAATGCACTAACGTCAACTGAGTCTGGCTGTAACTGACTAAAGACTTGGAGTGAAATCAGATTAAAGACCAGTGTCACATTGTAAAATTAATGTAACAAGTTACTCAGGCTCACTGAATGTGGGTGATGTGACACACGTAGTAGTTTTCTGTTTCCTTTTTTACATTTACTTGTAATATTTCCATCAGTGCTCTGTGTTGCCCAGACAGCTTAACGAAATAGTTTAGTCATTTTAAATAAATGAAGGACGATCACATTACATTAATCAGCCGTGTACGTTTTTTCATCTGGCTTATTTAGCAATGGAAACCTGTCATAATGTGGTAGAAAATCTTCCTCACGTTTGAGTTTCATTAGATCACACCAAGAACCTGCGTCAGTCTGAAGCTGTCACTCCCACCCAACTCCCTTGTGGACATGCCCTTTTGCCATAGAGTGTGAAAGGGTGTGTGTGTGTGTTGCTACATTTTGAGGCTAAAATTGTAGCGCTTAAGACTCTTGGGAGGAATTGTAACATATATGATTCGATTCCTCTTTAAAAAAAAAAAATTCAATCTACTTTCCTCAGCATCTTTTTTCCTCAAATATGTTTTGCTGCAGAGGCCCAGCTTCAATCCCAGAAGCTATCACCAACGGTTATCTTGTCATGGAGGCTCAAATATCCGTGCACCCCTCCTGACTCGACCAGAAAAGTGGGAAGTGAGGCCCTGATAAAGCATTAAGTGAATACAAATGTGTTTTTTTTTTGAAGATCATACACATTTGGTAATAGAAAGGCAAAGAACACAGGAACACACGTGCAGCAGAGAGGGAGGTGGAGGGGGCAAGAAACCTTATCTCTAATTGGCACGGGGGGGTCAGGGCTACAGGCATAGATAATCATGGTCGGGGGTCATAATCTGTTTGGTGCCCCCCCTTCCCCTTTTCGTCATTTCTCCTCTCCTCATCGACTCCTCCCTTATCTTAGCCGCACACTGCCACATGCATTTCCATGCTCTGACAGACTTACAGCCGCGCGCTTTCTTCTTCTGCCTTTCTTGGTTCCTGCTTGTAATGCAGCACCACGCTAAGGAGGTTTTAGATGTAGCTGCATGGAGAGGTGGGTTTGCTGTTGTGTCAGCATTCTAAAGTGTCCTCATCTGACCGTCGGAACCGTCTTCATACCACTCCCCACTACCCACTCTGGTGACAAAACACAAAAGCTCCCATTCTTTTCCGCAAAAGTCCTTCGGGTCTACGTTTCAGGGTTCAACACAGAACACGTGGAAAGTCTTGCATTATTTATTTCTGCGACGGAAGAAAAGAAAGGACTAATCAATCAGTCCTTATCACAGCCTTGTATGTTGTTATAATACAAGGTGAACCTGTGTGCACCACCGAGCACATATAAGCAGGAAGAAAATACCTAGCCGTTCGTTTGATCTGCACTGATAACGTTCCTTTGCTATGAAAAAAAAAGATGATAGTCAAATGGTACCATGATCAAAGTAGTAATGATCCTGATCTCTGTGTCAAGATTTGAGCAAAACAGCTATAGTCTGTTACACATATATGTATATATGTATGTATATGTTTACGTATATACTGTATATCTATTGAAAAAGATAGAGATTTCTGATGCTCATCTAAAAGCAGGACATTTTGTATATTTGCCAAATCTCTAGATGTAACAATTGATTTGAAATTCAAATTAGCTCCAGATTTGTATTTTTTATATACAGATTTGAAATTCAAATTAGCTCCAGATTTTTATTTTTTATATATATATAGAGTGGACACGTCCTCATCGGTAACTCAGTCGACAACGTGGACATTTGTTCCAGACCGCCACTGCATGTGGCCTGGCAAAAACAAAATCTAAATTGAGTTAAAATTGTGATCATTCGCAAAGCCATTGATGAAGATGAAAGAGACAAAAAGAAATAACAAGAGAGCCATTGATGAAGATGAAAGAGACAAAAGGAAATAACAAGAGACAAAGAAATAAGCGGATCTACTTTCTCTAACTGAATTCAATTGGAGAAAATATTGAAATAATGACAAAATGTGACCTGAACAAAGTGTCTTAGAAGCCATAACCTGGAGACAAAGGGGAGAATGGATGGAGATGGGTGTCTGGGTGGATTGGTGACAGAGAAATAGCAGAAAGACTTATAAGACAGTAGTGAGACCTGCTATGATGTACGGTTTAGAGACAGCGACACTGTCTACTAGGCCAACGGTAAAGCTAAGATCGTCACTGGGAAGACTTATAAGACAGTAGTGAGACGAAGTTAGAGAGGAGAGGTGGACATGGTTTGGACACGTGCTGAGGACAAGAGGAAGACCTCAGACAAGGGTTATCGTTGTCTTGAAAGAGGAGATGGTTATTGTAAAGCAAAAGACTAAGAAGAAGAATTCTGATCCATCACCTGGTAAATGCTCTTTCTTCACTAAATGCACTTATAACACACATCTCTTTAAAGAGGAACAGTGACACATTAATCTGTGTCCTGTTTGCTTTTAATAAGGTTTTTTGACACTTACCTTTTGCACAAAGTGTCCCTTATCTCACATTAGTCCTTCTGACAAATGCAGTTGGCAGATGAGAGCAGGGGCCGGGATGCCGTGTCTCAGAGTTGTGGCCCCGCGGTCCAGACAGCACTCCGGAAGAGTAATCAAGTGTGAAGGTTGTGAGGAGCAAACAGCCATTAACTTCCCAAACACAGGCCATCAACACTGTCTGCAGAACACAGAAAGGGAGGGCGTGTGTGGCGGTGTGTGAATGTGAGCGTGAGTGTCACCGCTGAAGAGTTTTGTGTAGAATTCTGCGTGCGTCCTCCGTCGGCCAGGCGATGACAGATAAAAAGCATCGTGTGTCGTCACCTCTGGAGTACACCGTGTATGTGCAACGTCGCACTGGTACAGCTACGTGTGAGGTGGTGTTTGAGGACCCTGAGGGGCCTTGACTTTAGTTCTGTGAATTCAGAGACATCTGTAAGGCAGATCACACCTTTTGGAACACTAACCTAACTGGTACCGGTACTGGTACCGGTCCATAGATAGTTTGGTAACAGGCCTCAGTGAGACATAGAGACTGCAATACTAACAGAAAAAAATTCTAAAATCTTATGATTCAACAATCAGCGCGGTGCTATTGGTCAACCAGCCAACCAGTCTTTAGTACAAAAAAGATTGTGAACTCCTGCACTAATAAATAGGGATGTCCAATGATATCGTCCAACCAACATTATCAGCTGATATTAACATAATTATGTAATAACGGCAAGAAAAGTTCGATTTTTCTGATCGATTAAAAACGATAACCCAGTGCCTGGATTTCGCCCAGAGGTGATCTAAATCTAGTGTTATAGTTTTTGATGTTAGGACAGAGCACACCACTGCCTCTGCCTTTATCCCAAACGGCCACTTATATATCAGTGCCGGTTGATGTCGGAATGGGAAATTAAGGGCTTGGACAACATCGGCAAAAGGTTAATATTGAAGCTCCTTACTAATAAACTTTCACTGAATAATACACATCTGTAGGACGTCTGCACCAGCAATCAGTTTTAAAAGGCAGTTTGTCAATTGAAAAGTCCATATCAGTTTTAAAAGGCAGTTTGTCAATTAAAAAAGTCCATTAAAGTAAAGTAACACTTTTTTTTTTTTTTTTTTACATAAATATTTCCAACTTTTCATTTAGTCATTTTTTTGTAGAGAACTAAAGTCCCATTCGTCCATTCCTTCGGCATCATTGTCGCGCTTGCTTCACGGTCCCGCTGATAACTATTGAAGCAGAGTATATTCTGTCTCAAATATTCCCGGTAACGTTTAACTTACCCATGACATGTCCGGTGTAATTTTAGGTGCCACATGCCAACAGTTTCGCAGGTTAGCGAAAATGTCCTATTTGCTATAATTACGTTCAAAAATACAAGGATGAGGTGAAATTAATCATTAAATTAATTCGTACTACTTATATCACTACAACAAGATGAGTGTCCGCTAACTTATGAAAACAGGAAAAAATTGAGCATCACCATATTTTATTTTGATGAGAGAATAGATAAGACTTAGTAAACAAACAAAGTCTTTGTATTTTGATGAGAGAATAGATAAGACTTCAAATAAATACGTGAAAAAAAGTCTTTGTCAGCCAGTCCAACACAGAGTAACTGTGTTCATCCCTCTTTCTGGAGACTTGCTCACATTAGGGTTCTATGAACTGTATATGTGCAGATTTTTCTTCTCTTATCCCGTCTGTGTTCTATGAACTGTATATGTGCAGATTTCTCTTCTCTTATCCCGGTCTGTTGACTTTAACCACAGCGTATTGTCCACCCAGCCACTGTAGCACCATCACACATTATTCCTAAGAGGCTGTACAATGAGCCTACGCTGGCCCGTGGCCGCCTGTTTGACATGCCACCGCTTCAGCCTGTGTGTGATTCCATGCCAATCCAACCCATCTGCCACCGGCCCAGATGGTACCTGGGAGAACTCATTGCTCACAAGTAGGACAAAAAGGGCAATAGACCTGGCGATCAGTGACGTGTGGTGTCCAGAAAACCTCCTGAACTCTTGCCCTCGTAAACTGTCCGGTGCAGAAACGAGAGTCTTATGGAGTGTGTGAGCGTGTGTTTGTTTTACACTGAGGACCAAGATGTTGTTTACAATTAAGAACAATTATTTAATGACGCTTCCTACTCATTTATTCACCCGCAGTCTGCGCCCATCACAGACGTTTTTAATTGTAAAAACAACTGAAGGTCACACTTTCTCAAGTGCATATAAATTGGAGCTCTTCTTTTAGCGTGTCCATTGCATTTCATTTGATTATTCTTCAATATGAGGCATTTGTGATCATGTACACAGCACGCAGGGATACACAAATCAGGGTCTGCGTGTCCATGAGTCGGGATTAATGTTTGCAATTCATCATGACAAAGAACTTGTTTTTTTTTTTTTGTTTGTTTTTTATTAACCCTGGATGATATATAGGTGTGTAGAGTGACAGTGGAGTGAGGGTACAGCTGTTTGGTGCATGTTTTTATACTCTATCACCTGGCTGTGCAGCACTGAGTATTAATAGGATTTGTTCATTCAAGTGTGAGGAGGGCTTTCAGACTTTTCTTTACTGAAGAGGAAACCTGTGATTTTTTTATTTGTTTTTTTTATTTTTTTATCAATCAAGGCAAATGAATCAGACTAGCATTAGCATTGAACCTGGAGAGAGACAAACAGCATTACATGCTGTGCATTTGTAGTTCTTTATTGAAACTTAACCTTTGACTTTTGAAATGTTGGTATAGTCCAGTGGTCTGTACTGCGCCCCCATTTGGTTCATAAGAAAGTCTAACCCTCCCCCCCCCAAAAAAAAGGACACACACACACCAATGCTTCATCCTCTGTTTTACGTTTACATGGGAGTTCCGTCAAAAACTTCAGTTTGGGTAACAAAAGTGGTCAGCAAAAACGAGCGCAAGAACTACAATTTTTACTTTATTACAATATTATGATCAGATATTCATTTTACACTGCCTTCAAAAAATCTGATTTTTGCCAGTCTCTTGCATACAGCATTGGAAAATACTGTATGCTGCGTTATGTTTCGTTCACTCATTCCATCTGCGTCCCCAGCTGCACCCCCCAGGGGATGTGCCCCCCACTTTGGGAACTACTGGTATAGTCTATTTGCGTCTTGTCTTTGTCGGACTTAGTAAATTCGGTTTTAATATTATATTTATTTTGAAAAAAACGAATGAAAGTCGACACAACCTCCTAACAAGACTCGATGTGAAAACCTGTGTGTGCCTGTTGGTGCGACTAACAAGACTCGATGTGAAAACCTGTGCCTGTTGGTGTGAGCGTGTGTGTGTGAGGAAGATGGCGTTCCTCTTCATTAACCAGACTAAGGAGCCACGCCAGGAGCACAGATGGCAGAGGAGAGAAGGGGGCACGGGGTTGGCACTTAAACGGCAACGCTCACTCAAAGTCTGAACACATTGCCACCGTCAAAGAACGTGAAAAATACATTTGAAACCAGAGAACAAGTCATTAAACCTGGATATGATTGCCTTATAATCATGATGTACTGCACAATTAAAGTATAATTCATGGAGATTATGCCTAAGGTCAACCTGCCCCCAACACAGTCACACGAACATAAGAAGGCAGCACAGAGACGTTTCCTGTCTTTGGAAATCGGTCATTCTGACACTGCAGTCACACCCGTCACAGTAGCTTTCTTTACGTCTCTTAATCGCATTTATCATATGTCACAAATAATGATAGCATTTTTTTATTTAAATAAATGGCAGTAGAATTTAATAGGAACTCCAACAACGTGCTAAAAATTGGGTTGACTTAATAAGAAAGACGTTTCTGAGAAGTTTTGCAAAGATAACAATCTAGTAAAAGAGGAGCATCCATCAAGGGTGGAGTCATTCGAAGTAAGAATCGGTGATGGTCCAAAACTCTGTGAAACACAGGAGGGCGGAGCAGCCAAAAAAAAAAGAAAAAAAATTAGGCTCGTCTTTGTATGTAAATGAAATAATCTGAAAAAATTTAAAGAAAAACATCTCATTGGTCATCGGCCAAGGTAATTTGCTGCTGAAGGTGTGTGACGTTGCAGAAATTTGATTGGATGGCATTTAATTACTGCCATGCTGCCTTGAAAAAAAAACAAAAACATAAATAAATAATTTAATAAATGATTAAATAAATAAGTAATTCTTTAAAATAAATAATTGGCAAAAAAATTGTATGCAGCATTTAAGTTCAAATAGGTTTGTAGAAAGTGAATCAGACAATTTTTAATTTAATTTTTTTTTTTTTTTTTTGGATAAAGCTGGGAAAACCCACCTGTTATTTGGGTTTATTTTTATCATATTTAAAAGAAAAATGAATTGTTGTTCACAGGTGAGCGGGCACCTACACTGTGTGTTGAGTGTGATCACTACGATATGTTAATCGTACAATTTACCTTCCCAGATGGGTGCACACCAGGGGCTCGCCTGAGGTCCATCACCTGGTAGTTAAATGCTAATCATGATTATAAATAAACTCTACACATACAATACCAACACACACACACACACATTCTGACTCTGTAATTGCAGCATCTGTCCATCTTGCTAAGTAGAGGAGCCTCAGACACATGGACAGACCTCCACTCTTCAGAGTACAACAGTTCCCCATGGTCAGGATCTGGTATCTCTGGTTGGGCTTTAAACTCCTGTGCTTCTCTGTATAAAGACATCTATTTCAATCACTCGGTTTCCAGCGCCATCTCCGCAAACCTTCTTTGCTCCCCCGCCCTGTGTGTGTCGTACCGCCGTGCCTTATTGGCAGCTGCACTAGGAGCAGCATCAGCGTTCTTCCTCGCCTTGCCCCGTAAATGAAACTCTAGGGAGTCTGGATCTTTCTTGAGCCTAGTTTAATTGGTCCGTAGTCCACTGTAGTGTGTTTTTTTTTTCCACTTTTGCAGGATGCTGTGAGTGATTGTGTGTGGCTTCGGTAAATCCCGTGACCTTGACTGACCTTTGAGCTTCTAGTAATTTAAATTCTATTCTATAAACAACCTCGTCTTGGTTATTGATGTAACAATAAAAAAAATGTCATGGCTATTCAATTTTATGTTAAAAGAAAAGAAGGTGGTCTAAAAAAGGATCACTAGAATTAGCTGAATGCAGGACTGTCCTTTTAATGAAAAATAGAACGGTGAACACGTTTTACATGACAAACTTGCGGGCACGCACACTAGTCAACAAGAGGGTCAGAAATGGTATTGTTACTGTGCCTTTTCAATCAATTACTCTTGCAGTGATATTCTACTATTGTATTGTTGTAATTATTAGAACATTGTTGGGGAAGTCTGTATCAAACAAGTAGCTCTTCATTTTACTAAGTGCCCTTGAAGTAGCTCTCTCCTTTGAACTTTAGTGTAGTGCGGCGATTTCAAACCCCAGTTGTGCTGTTTCTGATGAATTATCGGCATCTCTCATGCTCAGGTGCAGATTCCTCAAGTCTATTTTTTTTTTTTTTTTGCTAAAAAATGTTGAAAAAAATTCCAAATACCTACACTTTTTTCTGTGTCAAAAATAATGTTTGTCTATTTGATCTGGATAGTTTATTTACATTTTACTTTTTTTTTTAAGTCAATACAAAATCCTGGGATATGTTGCCATCGGTTTGCATCAGTCCCTGCTTACTTTTAAATCACTGTGACTTTTGTTGGTGTCCGTGAATCAACAGCAGTAGTTGCTAAGTTGTCTTCATTTTAGATCAGATGGCCTTCCTAGCTCAACCAACCATGGATTTGGCGACTTGGTGGTATGGAATCTGCTGCATCATTCTTACCCCCACTTACTTTTTAAAAGCCCCTGATATTTCTCTCCTATTCTAACAAATGGCTCCGTGAAGCTCTACACCTCCATCAGGGTTCTAGCTCACATTTAAGAATGTTCCAAATTCACTTCCAGCTGTGTCATATGATGATACCATATTTCTTTGGATGTCATATTGACCTAATGTAAACACTGGACACATCGTTACCTCTTTCACCTTTCAGCCAAGTTTTGGACTCTACAACTACTTCTTTTCTCATCAGTCACTATCCCAGTAGATGCTGATACTTTTTTTTTCTCTTCGAATGAAAAAGCAATGGCAGCTTCTGTTGTTTCATTATTGTTATATAAACAGCAAACTTACAAGGAACTGATTTTTATCTTATCATATTGTACAGCATTGGCAAAATCAGTGCATAAGCCTTTGTTAATATGGCCCTGTGTCCAGCATTTATCACCATAGCAACGGTTATGTTTGTAGGAGACTCTGTTTTTCCGGTTGTAACCTTTTGACCTTCCAGAAGTTTCCTTCCTGTTATGCATATCACCTTTTTGCTTCCTTTTAAGATAAACATTTCAATTAGTTTGTGTTTGTCATTGTAAAAGTTGTCTACAGGAGAGTGATGTTCAGTTCCACTGCTGTTTTGTTTTTTTACTTTAGAAATAATATTGACATTAACGACCGCATGGCCTTGACAGAGAGTGATACTTTTATACCTTTATATTTTATTATTTTAGCAGATACTTTATCCAAATAGATATGGTGGCACAGTGGTTAGAATAGCTGCCTTCCAATCTATCTATACATCTATCCAACCAGCCAGCCATCCATCTGTCTATCTATCTGTCAATCCATCCATCCATCCATCCATCCATCCATCCATTTATCTATCAATCTATAACATCCATCCATCCATCCATTTATCTATCATCTATCATCCATCTATTTCTATCATCTATCATCCACCATCTATCATCTATCATCTGTCATCCATCTATTTCTATCATCTATCATCTATCCATCTATCCATCTATCCAGCCAGCCATCCATCTGTCTATCTATCTGTCCATCCATCCATCCATCCATTTATCTATCAATCTATAAATCTATCCCTCTATCATCTATCATCTATCATCCATCTATTTCTATCATCTATCATCTATCCATCTATCCATCTATCCAGCCAGCCATCCATCTGTCTATCTATCTGTCCATCCATCCATCCATCCATTTATCTATCAATCTATAAATCTATCCATCTATCATCTATCATCTATCATCCATCTATTTCTATCATCTATCATCTATCCATCTATCCATCTATCCATCCATCCATCTATCCATATCAAATAAAATGTTACTAAGAAAATGTCTTACTGTCGTGTATATCAAAACTATTATTTTGGAAGAAAATTCTAAATTGACATATCATTTCTTATACCTTTTTTAAGCTTGTTTTATTTGAAAAACATTACTGTTAAAAATATTAAACAAAGGCAAAATGTGAAAACACAGAGGACGTCGATTGAATTTCTTTTAAGAAAAAAATATCAAAGTAACACAAGTTTGTAGATAAAATCAGTATAAAAATCATAAAGTATAAAACCATCCGAGATTCTAAGAGAACTATTTCTTTCGTCTATTGTTTTATCGTTGACTTCCTCTGCCCTCCAAAAGCATTACAGTGGACTTGCATCACATGCCCTCACTAGTTCTAGCCTTCTTTCTCTCCACTTTTATTGTTGCTCTGTGTAACTGCACATATCCCACTAAAATATAACAAGTCTCTGGCTTCGCTTGTATCATCCTCTGTTTGATTTCTTTGTTTTATTTTGGATATGTCCATAATTTTGTTTGCTACTCTCAGGCCAAATGACTCGTCAGTGTCCCCTGCTGCCCTGGGGTTTGTATCAGCCTGGCAAAAAGTAACATTTTACCTGGACCCCCTTTTTATTTGTGTTGCTCCAGACTCTTCTAACCTTTACCTGCTGCCCTGGGGTTTGTATCAGCCTAGCAAAAAGTAATATTTTACCTGGACCCCCCTTTTTTTTTCTCACAAAAACCGTCTTTGTTATCACAGTGTTGTTGTTAAATGTATCTTAAAATTTTTAATAAGCAATATTGCCTCTTAAACAGAATTCCACTGTGATTTAGAAAATAAGATTTTTTTAACAATTACCTTAATATACTGTCTTTATTTTTGAATGCCACAGCATTTCTTTCATTAATTGAAACTTAGAATTCCCAGGTTTAAGACTCACTAAAAAGCATGAATTACCAACCTCTATCAAAGTAAAATAAAACTGAACCAACATGCAGTCTTTTCAGTTTTCAAATTAGCTTTAAAATGGCGTCATGTTTGAAGACCAGGTGGCTTTAAATTATATCTACAGTGTGTGTAACATTTGTTGGTTCAATAACAATTACTGTACATCAAAATCCCCAGGACTAAAAACTAATATCCTCTGCAAAAAATGTGAATTGTAATTTTTCAAACAGAGGCACAAACTGTATAAAAAATGAACCTATTCCATCTGCTGCACTGCCCTCCCCTGTAGCCCTGCTATGACTCTTTCAGAGCCCCGACTTGCTGACCACTGATGGAAAGCACACATTTGAAGAAAGCACTAGTAAATGGTGCTTTTTTGGGTGGCTCTGTGCAAGTTTACGGCTGCATTTCTGAAATTGTGTTTGAATATTTGGTTGTGGATGGATTTGGATTTGTTTGTCATTGTTTCAGAGTGGTTTCATTTGACTCTGCAGCATACGATCCCTAAACTAATGTCAGTTTACAAGACCACTAGTAAAATAAAACCAATCAGATAGATAGAAATGGGAACTATGTTTTTCATTTCAATTCCACAGTGTTTTCTTGGTTCTCTCCTTCTCACCAACACTATCATCTAATGTCAATATGATTAGGCTCTGTCCATGAGTAGAAGGATATAAATAGCCCGTTTCTCACTTGTAAAATATGTTTATGTGCCTATGATAATAGTTCCTGCATCACCATATGCTGTTGTGTCACACTCCTTTCCATGGTATGGCTAAATGAAGGCACATTCACCTCAGACATTAGCAGCCTCGCAATAAACAACCAGGTCTCATACATTATGAAGAATTAAAAAATTTGGTTAGACTATTTTTTTGTTGTTGTTGTTGTGGCAAACATGCAGATTTTCTCCACTAGCTGTGTCACCGATGCATAAGCTTGTGTGTAGGTGTGGAACTATTTCCGCTGTGCTATTTGTGATTCTGATTCCCCACTTACTACAGGCAAAGGACCCGAGATCCTGTTCGCGGGGCAGAAGCTGAACGACAACGAGTGGCACATGGTGAAGGTGGTTCGAAGAGGGAAGAGCCTGCAGCTGTCTGTGGATAATGTCACAGTAGAAGGTTAGCGCTGGGACAGGGAATTTCATCATTGATTAGATGTGGAGGTGCAATAAAGTCAACATCACCAACTGTGTAAAACATTGACAAAATTCCAAATAAGAAAGCTGAATATGCAGCAATGTCTACAAACCCAGTAATTAAGACATAAAAATGATTTTCTTTTTAATAGATATTTATATATTTAAATATAAATATATGTATCTGTGTATATATAAATACAGTATGTATTGTGCTGCATACATATGTATTTGTTCTTTTTAAATATATGTTAAAATATATATATATTCCTTTTTAATATATATCTATATACAATATATTTCCCTGTAATATATGTAATATATATTTCTATATATTTAAAAATATATGTATGTGTGTATATATAAATACTTACAGTATATATTGTGTTGGATGCATAATATATTTTTTTAAATATTTATTAAAAAGAATATATATTCTTTTAATTTATATTTATATACAATATTTTTTCTTTTTAATATATGTATTATATATTTATATATATTTAATAATATATATGTATGTGTGTATATGTAAAAACTTACAGTATATATTGTGTTGGATGCATACATGGGTTGATGCTGAGAAACACTAAATAGCGAGAAAAGGATGAAAGGTCAAGAGACGTGTTGGCATTGCCGGTGTTGTGGCCCCAGGCGTAAAGATGTCAGAGCAAAGGATGAAGAAGGACGTGTGGAGAAGGTGTAAATTAGATAAGGAGAGAGAGAGAGAGGCCACATTCAGGCCAGAAGCAATGAATGACCCTGTGAAAATTCTGACTGGTTTAGAAACTGGTTTGGGGGAAAAAGGGAAAAGGCAAAAATACGCAGGGAGCGCTGCCAGGGCTGGTCCTGAATCAGCAGGAGAGACTTTTTAATAGGCAGCCTGCCAAGCTCATTCCTCAACATCTCATGGTAAACACTGTATGAATTTGGCCGTGTAGAAACAAGATTGCTTGGCATATGGTTCCCCCATAAGATCACTCAAAGAGAGTGGAAAAATACAAGAAAATCCCATTAATACCTTTGCTCTGTAACTTCTAGGTCTAAACCCTATTTCTTTTACAAGTAGATATAACATTCCCTGGTGTTTTATTTGATATGAAAGGCAATCTTTCACTGGTATTCTTTCATTTTTGCTCTTTCACCGAAATGTATTTCTGATTAAGGATAATGGTCTTAGGTCGACCCAATGCCCGGTGAAAACTTTTATTACATTTAGACACTTGTGTTTTATGTGTTAGTAATACACCTTTGGGTTTTTTAATCTGTGTTTTCCAATACTTCAGGTCAGATGACTGGTGCCCACACCCGTCTGGAATTCCACAACATTGAAACTGGCATCATGACCGAGCGCCGCTTCATATCCGTGGTGCCATCCAACTTCATTGGCCATCTCCAAGGCCTGACCTTCAACGGGTTGCCGTATCTCGACCAGTGCAAAAACGGCGACATATCTTACTGCGAGCTGAATGCCCGCTTTGGAATGCGCCACATCATTGCGGATCCGGTGACTTTTCGAACGAAAGGCAGCTACTTGGCGTTGGCCACGTTACAAGCTTACGCCTCCATGCACCTGTTCTTTCAGTTCAAAACCACAACACCTGACGGCTTGATGCTGTTCAACTCCGGAGACGGGAGTGACTTCATTGTTGTGGAACTGGTGAAGGGGTAAGTTTGAAAAGTCAAGCTTCTCTTTGTCCATTCAAACTTCTTACGTGCTGTCAAACCATTAGTCTTTAGCAGTGAATGTGCCTGGATAAGATGACATTTTCTAACATACTGTTCATGCGTCATAAACTGCATTATGTGACTCATCAGTGACAGATTAGGAGGAAATTCAGGGCACATTTACACCACCTCTTTCACGCCTTATGGTGTTAGCAGCCTGCTTGAATAACTGTTTTGGGGATGCTTAAAGGATGCACAAGGCCTTGACTTAGATAAAGAAACGTCAGAAGACAATTGTGTTGAGCTTTTGGCAAAAAGGCCGGTTCATCAATTAAACAGAGAAAATGAAAGGGAAAATTACTCCTTTTTATTAACTTTCTTTAACCAGGGAAACTCCATTGTGATTTTATTAACTTTCTTTAACCAGGGAAATTCCATTGCAATTTTTTTTCAATGGAGACGTGACCTAGAAAAAAAATTATAGGTGTCAGTTAAACAAAAAAAAAAAAAACCATTCAACTTACAGCTATTATGAAAAAATTAAGTAAATGTAATAGGAGTTGTGCCACTAGAGATCTTTAAAGTCCTGTAGAGAAAGTCAAATCCACTGTCTATTATACGCTGATGACTTTATTCATATTTTTTTAAATTGGATGGAACGCTTCGCATAAATGTTTTCAATGAGGTCACACAGCTTACACAAGCAAACAAATAACCATCAACGATAGACACGGATCAGTTTGGTCTCCAGCGTTGGACAAAATTGGAAATGAGCTCCTGATGGGTAGCTAAGTTCAGCAGTTTAGAGGTAAAGGTGAATTGGCAAATATTACATGGTTTATTTGTTGTTTTTGTAGAAAGAGATGTGTATCATCAAGAAATGGTGAAGCTGATAGAAAAAGCAAAAAGAAATATAAAGATTCATTGGTATGATAATGAGGAAAGGAAGCTAGTAGTCATTTGTCCAATTTCTCTACAAAGACTTATTCATCATGGTCCAACGCAACATTGGTTCTTCCCAAAAGTACAAATGTTGCTTCCAGGATCTTCTTCTTCTGAAGCTCTTTTCTCAATGTGAAAATGGATTAAAATGAAAACGTGTTCTAACTCCTTTAAAAACTATATATCTCTGAGCAAAACGCATTTCTTTGATCAACAAAGTATTTGGCGAAGTTAGTGTGACGACAGGAAAATGCTTACACAGGCCCAGAGTAATCTGCTTTGAATGGTATCACCTTAAATACTGTTCATAATTAAAGGATCAAACAGACAAAAACAGGCTTTTGCTTATTTATCTTCCTCCTTTCAAAGCCGTACAGTCAGCACTGTTTCAACACAAAAGGCTCAGCTTCTTCTGCTGTGTGTAGACAAAAAAAAATTAATAATAATCACAACAAAGTACTGAAATAATGGATCCCCCAATAGCCTCAACCCTAAACACAGGAAACACATTTCTGTGAAAGCGAGAGTGATGCTACCTCATCTGCCTGTAGGCAAACAGGGGATGATAGCAAAAAGGCTTTCTTTAAAATGTCAAAATAATGAGTGAATCACAGACGACTTGTGAGGCTACAAAACTGGTAATAATATTCCCCTCAATGAAGCCTCGTCGTTTTTAGAACAGCGCTGAAACCAAAAAGGGCGGCACATGGGGAGAGAAGAAAGTCATCAACACCTCAATCCCCTCATTTGCAACTTGGCGGCAGTCTATTGTGAAAAGCCAACGGTGCAGGTTAATGAAAAAAAACGGATCTTTGATGAAGTCTTTATTTGCCTTTTCTTCACAGTTTTGTCCACTACGTCTTTGATCTGGGCAATGGGCCTTCATTGATGAAGGGCAACTCAGACAAGCCACTTAACGACAACCAATGGCACAACGTTGTGGTTTCCCGGGATGCCAACAATGTGCATACGCTCAAGATCGACTCACGCACCGTGACGCAGCACTCCAATGGAGCCCGGAACCTGGACCTCAAAGGTAAGACTGGGCTGTACAGTGTGAGATACACGTCAGTGTTGCCAGATCTCATGAGAAAAAGTAAAGCAAACCAGTTGTACTATAGCAGAGCATAGACTTCTCAATATGGGGGGCGCACCCCTAGGGGTGGTACAGTGGCATTGCAGGGGGGACGCGGGTAGAATGAATGAATGTAACGCAGCATATTATCCAGTGCTGAAACCAGATTGGTTGAAGGCGTAGAATGCATATCTGATAATATTATTGGAAAGGAGGGTGTTATTTTTTTATTCTCGTGTGTCTTTTTTTGGGGGGGGGTGGTTTGGTTAGGGGTGCGAAACATTTTCTTATGAAAGAAGAGAAAGTTCGGGAACCACTGTACTATAGGTAGCTGACGGGAATGACCTAACCCAGGGTGTGTACAATAGAAAGAAATGACTTGACTCCATCACCTTTCATTAGATTTCCAAAACTGAAAAATTAGCACATTTCAGTTGGACCTCTGAAAATGATTGAGTTGCACAGCAAAACAAAAAAACCAAGGTCATCGTACTGATGACTTGTGGGCGTAACAGGAGTTCCTGACTTCATTCTCTATTAAACCTTGGCTTTCAGAACTTCTCCTTTCATTATTTTTGTCCTTCGTGTGGCTTTCCAGTGTTTTTTTGTCCTTCGTGTGGCTTACCAGTGTTGCTTGATACATCGAGGACCTTGTTTGCTATACGCTAACATGAACTGTTGCATCACCAATATAGCGTGACATTGTACTTCCATGTCAACTTAAATCTTACTTAAACATTGTTTTGTTGTTTTACACCTTCACTCTTAATATTATCTGACAAAAATTCAATTATGATTTTAACAAAACTTGACAGAAAATGTTATTTTTCATTAACTTTTCAAGGTTCTGACCACAACCACATGGCCTCTAACTGATAAATGTTGATGCATTTATTCAGCCTTTCATGCTAACATCCAAGAGAACATATAATTATTTCTTCTACATTTCTTTGGCATTGCTCATTCACCCACTGGTCCCACGAATCAGGTTAGCATTCATGGTTATCATGCTGTTGTTGCTGCATTTTCGGAGACAAATAGGAGTAAATCATATGAAGCTACACTTTCTTTCTCTTTTGGCGAGGCGAAACGAATGCAACAAAGTCATGAATATGTTAATATCAAAATTTGATCAACAACAACCAAGCCAAAAGTCACCTGTTATAAGCATAATTGGCAATAAAGATTATTATACAAACAGTTGCAGGTAATTAGATGATTATATTCATTCTGATATCCAAGTGTTTGTCATTGATACATACTGTAGAAAGAAATTATTAATTAGGCACCCCGATCTTGATACCTTGAAAACACTTCAGGTTTTGGTTTTGAGACAGACCAGACACAATGAGTGCAGGGGAAAAAGTAAGTCTACAGTTGACCAACACAATTGTCAAATGGATTGCGAGGGACCAGTAAAGGCACCTCTTTTTCTAAAAAGTAAAGATGAAGAACACTGTGTAGCAAAAATTTGATAGTTTAGCACATTTCCCCACCCTAATAATTTTATCATTTGGATTAATCACAAATAAAATGAAATACATCTAAATGCTGTTATTTATCTGTATGTTCCAGAACTATACAGGAAAAATGTGTCTTAAAATATGTGGCCTGCACTCATTAAAAAGTGTAAAAAAAAAAACTGAAGAAAAAACTCAAACAGCTCCTCATTTCTCTTCTGCTCTTTGTTCTTTGATTTAGCTTTAGCTCGCTTGTTCTCACCAAACTGTCTGTCTCACTGATAAACACTGTCACAGTGTTTACGCTACATTTTTCCAACTGAAGTAATGGCTTTCGATGGAGACACTTCTTTGGCTTTAAAGTGCAGGCCACCGTCGGTCATCTTGAAATAATAGCTGTTGTTAAAAGACACTCGTGCGGAAAAAAATATGTGGGCCCAAGTGACTGGGACTGAAAGGTTGGGTGGGACAAATTTGATCAACAACAACCAAGCCAAAAGTCACCTGTTATAAGCATAATTGGCAATAAAGATTATTATACAAACAGTTGCAGGTAATTAGATGATTATATTCATTCTGATATCCAAGTGTTTGTCATTGATACATACTGTAGAAAGAAATTATTAATTAGGCACCCCGATCTTGATACCTTGAAAACACTTCAGGTTTTGGTTTTGAGACAGACCAGACACAATGAGTGCAGGGGAAAAAGTAAGTCTACAGTTGACCAACACAATTGTCAAATGGATTGCGAGGGACCAGTAAAGGCACCTCTTTTTCTAAAAAGTAAAGATCCACTAACACTGTGTAGCAAAAATTTGATAGTTTAGCACATTTCCCCACCTTAATAATTCGTCTATATTTTTATTTTAAAGATAGGGGACAAAGGGATTCAAGTGTTTTAAAGAAGCTGCTGTGCTTGGTGCAGCGTGAAAACCCAATTATCAACCTGATTTCACACATTGCACGGTGAAGTGCAAATTGAGGACACTGTGCATACACTTAATTATCTTTCTGACACACACACTTTAGAGTATCAGTGTAATTACTGCATGAAATCAATGCATATTGTTGGTTTTTATAATAGCATAAAGCCAGTATCTGTAAGCACTACTATGAAAATTAAGTTTTTAAAAAAAAAAACGTTTCTTTAGATATCACATCGTCAGCATCAGTGACAGCTGTCGATCTTTCTGAAGTTGTGCTCTAAGTGTTGAATAATTACAGTACTTTTTATTATTCTCTCCATTGTTTGTTTACACATTTGAACTGTGTGGTTTCTAATCTCGGAGAAGCGCCTCAAAACTAATCCCCAAGCAAAAAATAAATAAATAAATAAATAAATCCACCGTCATTAGAGTGAAGACATTGTAAACATAATCTGCCATCCTATTATCGCAAAACAAGGAGTTTTTCTCCAAGCAAAACAAAAACCGTGAGTTTTCACTTCCGACTAGCCGACTAGATCCCACAGCTGCCCACAACCTGTGGGCCTGTTCGCATACATAAAATTACAGACATCCTATTGAGTGATGAGTTTTCTAAATGAAATGGAAGGCAGCAGTTCGCATGGAGAACAGTTGTTGCTGTATATAACATGGATTCACAGGAATTTAGTTGAGTAAACAACATTTATTTTTGTTTGAGCATATATTATTTGTATATATATATATATATAATAATGCTGTAGAACTCAACTTGACTCAGCTAAACCTGACTGTCAGTCAACCGCACACTGTACACGGTCGACTGAAATTCCAATGTGTACATACTCCAATGGCAACAAATTAGTCCAATTAACAGTTCATTTTAAAGTGCAGGTGCATAGTGATGGCTTGGGGCAGCAGGTTTTAAGGTGTGTGTGTGTGCGTGTGTGTGAGACTAGGCACCTCTAATAGCTTAGAGAAAGAAGCTACTCTCTTACATTAGTCTAGATTAGCGGTCCCAAACTTTTTTTGTACAAAGGACAGGACGGTATCAGCCGTTACTGCGATCCGGTAATACTGCACCATCTTTGAAGGGTCATTAAAATTTCAAAATAAAACATCTTTTAGACTTTATTCTGTTAGTATCAGAGTCTGAATGAACACTGTCAGATTATCTTTAAATGAAAAAAGTAAAGGGATATGACTGGATTCTTTTTGAATGAAGTACATTAGTAAAAAATGAGGTACATTTTGTCACTGTGTCCCACTGCGGCCAGATACACAATGACCAGCACCGGTTCCCAAGCCGGGTGCTCTAAGATGGATATGAAGTTTCATCCTATGATGAACTCAATACACTCAAAGTTAATCTTCCGTATGAATCAAGCCGTAATTGAAAGGTCAGAGGTCACAAGGGTGATTAAACATTGCAGCTCCAATGCCGAGCTAACGAGCAAAGAGCACGAGCAGGTTGTTTTCCTCCATGTTACAATGACACACACACAGAAAGGAATGATTAGTTTAAGTCACGTGCAAAGGCTTGTGACGAGCCAAGTTATCATAAAGAACTTTACAACAGCTTACTAACCAGCCTAACTAGGACCGTCAAAATGAATGTGCTAACTACAATTACTTTTTCCAGTTAATCAGAGAAATAGCATTGAGATGCAAACGCAGGATGAGATGCACTGTATATCCCAGGCATGGGCACACTTTTTGGCTCGTGGGCCACAATGGGTCCTAAAATTTGACAGGGGGAACGGGTCAGGAGCAGATAGATGGAGTGTTAAGATAAATGACATGTAAAATCATGCTAAAATGCTTTGAGTGTTTTTTTCTTTTTTTTTTTTACGCCATCCGTTGGGGACATGCAGGCATTGGTGGCCGAATTAAAAAGCCAAACGGACCACATCTGATCCCCGGGTAATAGTTTGCCCATGCCTAGTTTATCCAATAATCTCATCATCCATCAGCTCATCATTATCTTAATACACACCCACAATGTCACATCAATATTAATTGTGATTGATTTTAACTTTATCTGTCAATCAAACATTTTTTAACCCTAAACTTTATCGTGTAATTGTTGGGAGAATATGTTTAAAGATGATTTTCCATTCTCTAGTTTCCAACGGGGGGAAAAAAACCAGAAAGGTATCCCTGTCTCCCTTCAATTTTGTTCTACCCCCGTGTTACAATGACAATAAAGGCTATTCTATTCTATTTCTGTCTGTCAGGATAACTACAGTATGATGGGTAAGCAACATAAAACATGCTCAGTCCCTGAGGATACCACTCACTTGATCCAGTTTTGTATTGTGAGTGCATGAAGATAATTATGAACATATGGCATATAGGGAATACAGCTGTCGGCTCCGTTGGTAACTTGCACAACATTTTCCAAGCATTGAGTTCATTTCGTCAAGCAAGTCTGTATAACAGGGGAAAAAAACAACTTTTTTTTTTATCACTGTTTAAGGTAGAAAATCATCTTCAATTCGCAGCAAAAATCTGATAAAAAAGAAGATCATTACCGAACTGTCCATGGTGATTTTCTGAACTCCTGACTTTTCTCATTTGTNAGATTATAAACTATAAGTCTGCATCAGCTTTAAAACGAGAAAAGGTACAGATATTATTTTTGGTCTAGTATATTTTAACTTTTGTTTAAAAAAAAAATAAAATAGCGTTACTCAGATTTCCCCAAACTTTTCTTCAAAGTAACAAATAAAGTATCCTGATTTCTCCCAGAATACTTAGAAATATCTGAAAACAGCTTAAGGTGTGAACCGATAGATGACCCTTCCTAGTGCCTGTTGTTACCGCATAACAAAACCCTTGTTATGGGACTCTCACATATCTAACTATGGATGTCTGATAATAACTTTTTGCCGATACCGATATATGCAGCATAATGACAATAATTGACTTTCACTTTTACCTTCACTTTAAAACCATTTTTCGGTCACATCAACTGGGTGAAACCTAAATATAGCATTATTGGGTTTTCATTATAGGAAGAAAAAAAAGGATAATGATTCTTACCGATATTACCTATATTGTTACATACATATTATGCTAATATCGGTTGGCCGATAATATCAAATATCCCTGGCTAAAACTGATATTTATAACATCACTTATTTCCAGAACGCTAGCCATTTTAATATAAAGCCTGTTTGACTGAGGCATCCTTCAGGGACAGGGTGGATATGATACGTCTTCATTTCTTTATTAATGCCTCCTTGGGTGAACAGAGGCTAATCGTCTCCATTTGTTTATGCTCATTATGCCAAGGTATCCCAGTTAATTTAACAATGATATATTGGTCATTAACTCTGTACTGCCACATGTGACATATCACGCCAAGGACAATTTTGGTTAATTAGTTAGTGTCCTTTCCAACTAAAGGAGAAGAGGATCTGTAGTTCATCAATCAGTTATCAGCTTCGGTCTTGTGCCTTTTACGTCGGAGACTAATTGACAGCACAAAGGAACACTTCAGTTTTTACATCAAAATACAAGTTTAAAGTACAGTATAAAGAACTGCAGGGGGAAGAAACATACCTTCCAAAGATTTCCAGACAATGAAGGACCATTCATTTTCTTCATATTTGGTAAAATACAATATTAATCCTTGATGTAAAGAAATGACCTGTCCGACAGCATTGTGTGTACCGTAATACAAAGACAAGGTTGTCGCTAATCCTTTCAGATACTAAACCCTCTTAACATATCAGTAGTATCCTTCTTATTAAAATACAAAAAAAAAGATGTCTTCAGAAGGTTATAAAAAGGACGTAAGGACCTCAATAATAACGTTCACTTGCTGATGCAGAAACGAACTTGAGCAATTTTTAAAATGGAAAAATAGGTCAAAGTGGAACAAAAAGTTTGAAGTTTGTGGAAAGTTCTCTTAGTTTAATAGTGAGAGCGGTGTTGCATATTCAAATCATTCTATATTGTATTTACCGACTACTGGAAACCAAAGGAGTATTGGGCTTGTTACTCAAAAAGTTTACATTTTTCAAGTATAGTGTTGTAAGGTGCCTTTATTTTCAGTGTTTGTATTATTATTATGTCAACATAGGAAGTTTTTCCTCAAGATATTTTTTCCCCTTAAAATCCATTAGGTGACAATAAAATCTCCATAAAACTAGGGTTACCGCTAGTTTTGTAAGAAGACTTAATCTCTCCCTTTTTTCTTAAAATCCCTGTGTTTCTTCTTATCATCGCTCGCCTTCCTAACGACATGTCTGCGTGAATCAGCACTAACAAAACGCAGGTCAAATCTATTAGCTGACGTACAAGACGGAGATGTGATGACACTCGAGAGTCATCGCTACGTCATCGTTAATCCGCGAGAAATTTTACAGACTGTACTTAAAGGAGGAGAATGCTGGGAAACTTTAGCAACTGAACTCTTGAAGGTGCTAAACTTATCGGCTATATTAAACTCAGACATTGATAATTGATAATCCCAGGGACCCTGCGGGATGAGACACTGTTTATCGTTGAGAACAACAAGGTAACTAATACATTATTAATCAATGTCTGCCCCAGTTTTTAAGTAATAATAAAGTAATGGCGGGCTGCTTTGTGTACAACTTAGAAAGCTTGTGCTATCAGTAGTGATGGGCGATAATAGATTTTTTTTTTCGACACGATAACGATTTCTTATTCTGGCATATGTTTCAATACTGATCAACACTCATGTTAATCTTTTCTTAAACCCCAATAAAACCCCTTTTTTATTTTAATATGTAGTTTTCATAACATATTACATGACTTTATATTTACACAGTGTAACCTAAGTAGTTTAATTGACAAATTGACAAAGATGTCTAGTGCAGGGGTCGCCAACCACCGGTGCGCGGACCAGTGCTGGTCCGGAGGGCATTTGAAACCAGATCGTATTGTGATCACAGTAAAATGGTAAAATAGTTTTATTAATTTACTTCATTAAAAAAACCCAGTCATATCCCTTTTTTTTAATTTAAAGAACACAAACAACTACAAAAAGCACATACAAAAGGCTGTTTGTACTACGTTACCCTATAAGATCTGGACACGTGCACTGTTTAAAATTGCCACATGTGTTGGCCACCTGGCCTGACTGCCATGCAAATACAGATTTATAGTGTCATACGGTGCATGTGCTTAACTGTGGGGCGTCAGCGTTTGTGTAGGTTTTTGTAAAGGAGTTACAAATGCTAGTTGTTAAACCCTTGGGACTGCACTGGCGAGCGTATTCTCCTGGGAGTATAATGCTGCAATGACGATAGCATTGTATACTGTGTACTGCAGGAGGAACATGTACTGTATATGAGCTGAGAGGATAACTGAATAACCAGATCAGCATGTTTTGGTCGGGGTACCTTACATTACAGGTATGTGTGATGGAGTATTAGGGTTAGTTCTCCTAATGTTGTTGCACAATGCAAATGATGTGCCATGTTTAACAAATGCACGAGGATAGGTAGAAATAGGTCATAGTGGGCCTGAACTGGGTAACTGTACTAATTAAACCAGGTTCTATTATAGGAGAATTGACAGATAAAACATGTAAGCTCTAGCACAGGCATGGGCAAACTGAGGCCCGGGGGCCAGATGCGGCCCCTTCAGCTTTGTAATCCGACCTGCCAAACTCGTCCAAATGATATCATTGGTTTGTATTGTGATTGCCTTTTCCCTGCATTGCCCATGTTTCCCTATAGATGGTGTAGAGAAGGCTAAGAAGATTAACTTTATGTATGACTTTAACATGTCATTTACTGTATCTTAGTTCACACATACACTCCATCTATCTGCTCCTGACTCACTCCCCCTGTTCAATTTTAGGACAATTGTGGCCCATGAGTCAGAAAGTCGGGTAAATAAGTTACAAAATGTCAGTTACGGGGTAAATATGAATGATAGTTACAAAGGTAAGTATTGAACAGTAGGTGTAATAAATTATGTTGCACTTTTATACCAAAAAAAAAACAACTGGCGAATACTAATTAAAAAGCCAGGACATTGATGTCAGAGTGAAGATGTGCAGTTTCAAAGACATTGGGGATATGAGTCATCTGAGGAATAATGATATATTCATGTCGACAGAAACAGTCATTAGTGCGCAGCAAATACAATGGAGTTTTGCACCTAAAATAGAACTTCTTTGAAGAGAGGCTGGAGAACTGAAATATCAGGGGAATGGACAGAGAAGCATTGGAACACACGAGGCCACATTTTATTACAAATACGGAACGATTGAAGGTGTTGGTTCAAACATGTCACCAGGTTTAAAAATAATTAGAGTTTTACAACGCTTTTCTCTTTATGGTCGCAGTTGTTTTCACACAAGCATACAATGGAACGACATGCAACAACACCATGCGGTGTATAATTTACCATCGACAGTTAACACACATACGCAGCACCAGCAATTTATTCTTTACACCATTGTCTTGTTGTGGCATTTCTGCCTCTTTACAGAGCCACTCCCTAATTAGCAATCACAGATTTCCTGCATCCCCCTGCCGGCTGTCGTCGTTCCGGCCCTGACTATAACACACAGGCATTTATTTTGTACAACAAACAGCATATGTGTGTGTGTGTGTTTGAATCTGCATTATTAGCAGCTATTCAATTTTGATGTGTTGGAGTCAGCAAGGCAACACAAACAACACCGGAGGAGAGTGTGGGATTAAGAGAGAGAGAGAGGCAAAGGTTCCTAATAGAGCAGTCAGTAAAAGTTGATGGTCGACTGCATTCATCAGGGACTTAGTCACAGGGTAGTAAGTGAGACCAGGCGTCATACATTTAGACCTCATTTTTTTTATTATAACCCTTCTCCCGGAGATTGCTATAAATAATGCATATTGCAGTATTGCACTGCATGCACATAAACATCTCTTTCACCTGGGAGCCAATTACTGGCTAGAAGAAATAAAGGTGTTATCCAAGCTGACATGGTGAACTGACCACTGTTGAGCATGTGGTCTGAAGTGAGTCAGCACTTACAGCTTACTCGGTGAAAAGAAGCAAAACCTGGAAAGAAAAGTTACTTTTGTTCTGGTTAAAGTTACAGAACCATTCTCCAGAAAAAAAGTCATTCTACTTCCTGAAGAACGATTGAAATCGAACGTTCTAGTTCTCTCTTTCTTTTTGTCTCGGTAGTATTATCTTTTATAAAACCAAACATTAAAAAATGAAAACATATTAATATATCATGTACTGTACAACCTTTTATTATATGATACACTGCTTCCTAGCACAGCATATAAAACGTGGCTGGTCTCTAACTACAGTTATTATTTCTATTATTATTAGAGATTTAGGGATTCAGAGGAAAGGATGGAAGCTGCTGCTGAATGTGTCCTTAGGGCTGGGGTTGCATTAGGAGCCACTAACATCAGTGTGTCTTCCTATATTCACATGATGGCTGGAGGTGTTTGTATTAGTTGTAATATTGTATTATTTTTCTGAGAGGAAATGTGCTATGCAAGACCTTGTGTGTGTGTGTGTGTACTGTATATACACACATACACTGTATATACATGTATGTATATGTATATATATGTATTTATATATATGTTTGTGCACACATACATAGGTGTATGTATATATATATACATACGTATATATATGTACATACGTATACATATATATATACACACTCATATATATACATACAGTATATACACATATATATGTGTGTATATATATATTTTGGTTTTTGAAAAACTGAAATAAGCAAGATATATATATTTTGGTTTTCGAAAAACTGAAATAAGCAAAAAACTTTCAAACTTGAGGTTTTTTGATTTTTTTTTTACACTCCCTAGGTTAGAAGTCATCAGACGTAGACACTTAAGCTCAAACTGTTTTCCCCCAGTGCTTTTCACAGAAATATCAAACAAACATTTTTTTTTAGCCAATTTCACACGCCTTAACATGAATTACTTAAAATGGGTGTCCTGTGTGCTCGTCCAGAATGAGAATGTCCAAAGCTCTTCTGGGCCCTGTACCCTAGCATCGCAACTCCCTCCAGCTTGGGCGAGGTCATTACGGTAACCAAAGAGATAGAGGTTGGGGGCCATAGTGGCGTCTGAGACGCTGTAATTGGTCCCGTCTGGTGGGTTGCTCTGAGCTCTTCAGCAGCTGGGCGATTCATCACTGCCGGGGCAGCAGAGCCCGACCAGAACACAATTTGTTGCTGGGAGGAAATTGTTACTCATCGTTCTGACCTGCTCCCAGTAGTCCCTTCTATCCTAAGCCTTAACCGAAGCTCAAGTTTTAGACGTGGGAGAAAAACATCCTGTAGGGCCATACAGAAATCATTCTGTTTTCATCCAATAAACATTTAATACTGAGCTGTTTGTTTCCGTACATAGAGGTAATTATTTATTTCCAGAGACCCTGGACGATCAAACATAGAAACCTAAAGTCACAAGGTATTAAGTCATAAAATTAGATATAAGAGCTAGGGCTGAATCGAATTAATCAAAGTGTAGCTTGAATTGGTCATGGATAATCATGATCAAAATTAATCAGTATTAACCAGGTAGATGTAGGTGGATATTTGACTCCTTTTTTTTATGTATTTGACTAATTCAAGTGATGAAAATAATGTGGAGAATTGTTCTCAATAATATTCAAAAATAAAACTCCAAACATAGATCTATGGGGTTGGTGGATGTCAGTCATCAAAACTTCCATGAAACTATGGTCCTTGACAAGATTAATCAGTCCAGACAAGTGGTTCTTAACCTGGGTTCAATTGAACCCAAGGTGTTCGGTGAGTCAGTCTCAGGGGTTCGGCGGAGACGAGACAAACACCTGACTCATATGATTCGTGATGACACGTGCCACGCTTGGCCATTACTGCAAGGTTCGGCGATTGCGCATATGAAACTGGTTCTGGGTTCTGTACCTCCAACAAGGTTAAGAACCACTGGTCTAGATTCCCTCGTAATGAGTTGTGTCAGGATGCTTGTCAGCTATAGATGGACTTTCTGGGCTGTGTTGGGTGAAGCTTGTGTGACCCAAGTTGGGCGTCAGACCTGAAGTTTAAGCCCTGGCGAAAATATGTTACCTCTCCTTATTGAGATGGTATTTTAAGCTTGAGATGTTTCGATGGAAAAAAAAAACAAAAAAAAAAACACTTTGAGGCAGTGGTTCTTAATTACTTTCTGCCAGCCGCCCGCTAGGGGACCCCTGACTTGAGGCTTGTCTGCCCAGCGTTCTACATTCCATTGGAAGCCTCTCACTCCCCCACCCCCAGCACCTCACCCGCCTCACTATTTGAGAAGTACCAGAGTGTATCATTCTGTCCACCTAACAAAATGCATGCATTTAAGTCTGATCAATGTCCTAAATTAATAATCACTGTTAATGCATTACATTTGACAGCCCTAATAAAAAACACAACACTTCGATAATAAGCCGCTGCGAACACATTTTAATGTCAAGGTTCATTTATAACCTCTATTTTTTGATTTGTCAGTCTCGGAGAGTCGTGCCGGCAGCCAGTGGATTCCCACACATGCTGTGGACTCAGCGGGAAATGTGCTGTTTGCTCTTTTGAGATTAACTCCAAACCAATAATTTCATATTTGCTAAATGGTCCTTACAGTTGAGATTTCAGCACATCGCTCAGTCAGACAGATAATGAATTTGTTGTATTGATTACGATGCTCGGGAGCCCCTTATGGAAAATATGAAGTGTCAAGTACTCATTAATTCTCCCGAGAAGTTGGCAAACATCATTGACTCATTCCATTACACGGAGTCCACATATAATTGACCTCTTGGCTCATTGCTCCTGAACGAGCTAAAGTTGAAAGTGCGAAAGTTTTGAAACCACTTTTTTTATTTATTTTTTTGCTGATGATTCTTTCCCGCTGACTGAATATTCCTGTTCATTTTATGTGTATTTAAGGATAACGTGTGAAGTGCACATTCTGATGATGAGAAATGCCAGGAGCATATCAAACACTTATTAGTTTCTTCATTCATATGCGCTAACATCAAAGGGCTCTTTGTGTGTGTGTGTCTGTTTTTTATTTATTATTTTACCTGAATTTTCCTCACAGCTAAACACCGGACAGAAAGAAGGAGAGATAATATAATTGGGCTTAAAAGTGGAGAATTGCTTCCTTTTATGTTTCCATGTAAACACGCTTAATTGACTTTAGTTTTATCATGCCAAAAATGCAGACACTGTATTCTTAAAAAAATATACATATATATATATATATTGTTATACTGACGGAGACAGTGTGCAATATTAACCAGATTGTTTTCTGCGATCCCTTTAAAAAGCGTTGAGGTCAACTGTTAGAACGAAACGTGACACCAGTTTTGGAAACTGCAAACAGAAAAGCAGAAATGTGAAAAAAAAACAAAGAAAACAAACACAAAATCCTAATAAATTAAGGTATTTATCATTTTCTTTTTTTTTTATTTAAACTTTACCTTATTTATATTCTACTTAATTGGCTATAATTTGAAATCGGGGCTCTATCCAATTTGTTCTCAAACATAGCTCCCAATTTTGCTCGTGTTTAAAACACTGATCTTCTCTCTTTTTGTTTATATAAACCTTTTTTTTGTTGTTGTTATATTTCTAACTAAAGTCAACCAGAAGGTTGACTAAATACTGAGAAAATAAAACAAAACAAGCTCACAAAGTATTGGATACTATGTAGAGATACAATTACTGCATTATATACACAGCCATGTCTCCTATTGATCAGAGCTGCTGTCTTTTCAAAATTAAAGCTTACATTAAGTAATTGCATATGCAGTACGGTCAGTCAGAGTCCGGTCAGATGGATCTCTTCATCCAGGGTTCGTGGCTCATTTTCCTAGCCACAGGCTGCACTCCTAGTCGTCTTTGGGGACGGGGATAGAAAACCACCTTTGTATTTATTTTAAACCTTATACTACACTAAAATCCGGAAAACGACCTGGCCAATGTCCAAATGGCCTTTAATTTTATCAGACAAAAATATATATAAATAAATGTATTCAGCCGCCTAAATATTTGCACAGTACTGCCTTTTTTCCCCTACTGCATATAGTTGCTATTTCAACATATCTCAATGTTTGTTTTTTTCCTATATTTGCAGGGGAGCTGTATATCGGTGGCGTGACAAAGAACATGTACAGTAATCTGCCCAAACTCATTGCATCCCGGGATGGGTACCAAGGTTGTCTGGCCTCTGTGGACTTGAATGGGAGACTCCCCGACCTGATTGCAGATGCCCTCCACAGGGTGGGTCAAGTGGATCGAGGCTGCGATGGTGAGTGTTTGAATCACATGACAATGAGTTTAGGAATCTATCTGGTTATAGTCATAAAAAAGTGATAAAAATATAGTGTAAATGCAGACAAACTGTGTTTCATTTGTAAATAATAATACAGCCATATTTTATATTATATATATTTTTTGCCAAACATACGGCCCGCGGGCAAGAGTCGGCCAACAAGATCAATTTTGAAAATAAAAAAAATGCAAAACTCTTCATGTTTAGAATATTTTTTTTAAAAAAGATGCAAAACTCTTCATGTTTAGAATATTATATATTTATAATAAAAACTCTTCATGTTTAGAATATTTTTTAAAAAAAAGTATCTATCCATCCATCCATCTGTTTATCTATCCTGAACATGAAGTGTTTGTGTATTTTCTGTATTTTTCAACTTACTTTATTAGTTTTACTCTGAATTACTTCAGTCTTTATGACCTTTAAAAAAGCTTGATTTTTCACAGTGTCATTTGTGATTAGCGACGTGATATTGTATGCATCTTATGCATCTAAAGTTGTTATATCTGTTTACCTCCACGCCCCCATAATATACCAGACACTCATCTGCAGAGAGCCTCTAGTAAAGAGACGCCATTACAGTAACTTATTGCACATTTCTGCAGCTGCACTTTTCTGATATACACCAACCACCACGCCCAAATGTGCACAGCCCTGGGCAGCCTTTTGCAGCTGTGTTCCCCATTGTCTGTATATCATCACTCCTGGCCCATTAAACCTGCATGAGTGCGGTATCTCCCTCCTGTGTTGTTTTGTGTCACTGCAGCTAATCTCGGTGACGCCCCATCCACACTGCTTTTGCTCTCATCTTACTTCATTTATTGTTTTTTCATGTCTGCTTCCTGGCTGCAAGCTTGTTGTGTTGAGGAGTTTATTGCAAGTATAACAGATTTTTTAACTGAACTTTTTTTTTTTTTCTTTCCCTTTACCCTGTCTGCACCCTCACGTCTCAATGGTATACCGAGTATTGGAGAGCACAAACTTGATTTCCCTGAGGGCCACACTGGCCGAGTCATTGTGGCACTGATCCAGTTCTTTTTTCTTCTTCTTCTTCTTCTTTTTCTTGATCCCTAATGCTAGTACTTCTGCCAGCCAGCCGTACTACCTAACTACAGTTATACAACGCAATTACTTCACTCCAAACACAGTTTTCAACTTCGTCGAGCGGTCATATTGATTTCTGCCGTCACCAAAATGGATCTCAGCATCATATAATGACTGGATTTGCCAGTGAGCTGAGCAGACGTAATATAATAATTAAGGAACACTGGGCCTTTCAGGCAAATCACAGGGTACACTTATGTGGTGTCGTTGCAACGTTATGTATTCTTTGTTTGATATTTTATCAAGACATCCAAGCAATGTTGAATGGCTATCTTTTCCGGTAATTGAATTCAGGATAATATTTTCGAGTCAAATTTCACTCTAACCAGTTTAAGGGACTCGCTTTTTGTTTACCTTTTTGCTCTTTAAAAGTTCCTAAATGCTAATATTGAAAACACTGAAACCTGATTCAACCAAACTTTTTTATTGCGTATACACACTGCCAGTCCTCTGTGCCTAGCTCTGTCGTCGGCGCTTTGTCGTTTATGATCTGCATTTTCAATCATATTCGATGATAAAGTTATATAGCTCTGATATAGCCACTTTATCTGAGCTGTCCTTGGTTACAATCTTGTTCCAATGTAGTTACTTATTTGGAGAAATTTAAAGAAACATTTTCTATCTATGTCATATGTATGACTAATTTCCTCAATGACAATTGTCTGAGATATAGTCGATAAAGATCCTGAATTTTTTCCAGGCCCTTTAATGCCCACTTTCTAAATACAGTGTCTGTTATTCTTGGTATAAAATGAACTTAAATGTAATAGTCCTTAATTGTACTGCCCAATAATACCAAGTTGTATTTAAAGATTTTAAACCTCCATTACTATATGGTAGGTGTAATGGGCATAGTCAAATTCTAGCTCTGTTGTTTTACCATATGAAACTAGTAAATGGAGTGAAATTTTACCATATGAAACTAGTAAATGGAGTTTGTCCCAAATCAGAAATATTTTTTATTGAAAATACCACCGTCCTATATGACCTTCAAAATGAACTAATTAGTAAGGTTTGAGAAAATTCAATAGCAGTACGAGAACCAAATACAGAACCTGTTTTGTACAGTATGTGACAGTAGCGCTCGGTTCGCAGCATCATTAGTGCAACCAAAAATAAAGAGGATTGATGTGCGAGTCTAAAACAGCAACAATCAAACCTTCTCTCAGACTTTTAACACTTTGTGCCTACAAGGATGTAAAAGTGCCCTCAAGCACTGTTTGTTTTAGGCTGCCATGAAATGAGCTGCTCCGGCGTCTGCTCTACTTGTTATGAGTCATTTCATGAACTTTTGGCAGTGCTTCCTCTGCTGCTTGTGTTTCCCCCACACATGCCATCATCGCCAACCCTACGTTGTTGCTGTTGTTCAGTTTCTTAGGCCCTTAACAGGTTCTTGGGAATCATTTAATGTAGCATGTCTTCTTAGAGGTTGAAACTTAGACAGTGACCTGTATTTCTCAAAGGAAAACTAAATAGGAAATTGGTGAAATTGTCTCTCATACTATTATTTGGTGTTAGTCCATACAAAATTGGTGGTAAAATTGGTGGTAAAGTGGTAATATAACAGGCACTGTTCCCCCCACCCCATGTAAATAGGATGAACAAATGAGGGCAAGATCTGAACCAAACTTTTTGTAAGCTAGAAGGTGGGACGTATACATGAAAATTCAAATGAACAAATGTGCAGACATGTCATCCTAAGGTTAAAACAGACCGAAGCATTTATATATGAGTCAATCTGGCTAGGCTGTATTCACAGTCTCTATTCAATAGTTAGTCACTATTATCTATGTCTGTGACTAAATCTCTCATAAACTTAGCAAGAAAGTCTTGTTTCATCATTACGTTGTACAGCATTAAAAGAAATTCACAGGAACTAGTTGAAGTGGACAAATATAGCGGCACTATAGATAGGTAGACAGATAGATACAGTATATGGAAAGATGGATGACAATAGATAGATAGATAGATAGATAGATAGATAGATAGATAGATAGATAGATAGATAGATAGATAGGTAGATAGATAGGTAGATAGGTAGATAGATAATTATAAGATTATTGTAAGATCATGTAACAAGGATTATGTTAAATGAAAAAGTTAATAAAATCCCATTTTAGAATTTGGGGAAAAAATTCGAACATGAAAACGTTACATAAATCAATAAATCAATAATTTTGCAGATAAAAACAAAACTAAAATAAAACTACATTTATTTAAAATTTTGCGATAATAATTTTTTTTTTTTATTACACATTTTTGGAAGTGTTCACACAGCACCACGTGGCCCCATCCAGGGAAGACAGTGGGCTACCTCAATGTTTCCATGCCTGATAAGAAGAACTGATGTCACAAACACAACATATATCAGTGTGACATGAACTTTTTTTAAAAACATTTTTTTGTACTTGGAAATGTACAGGAACAATTTCGCTTTGTTCGCTGAAATGTACAGGAACAATTTCGCTTTGTCAGAAACGATCATATCACAGAGATACGCGCATTTGGATACTTCCAGTATTATATGATGAATACTCCTTAATTACCAATCCAAACTTAATACAAAACATATTGCAAGATTTCCTTGGTCAAAACTGATCGTATCAGTGGCTGTCGTGGCTTAGTGGTTAAGGAAGGATTGAGTCCACCAGCTGCCAAGTTACCTCTGAGGTGCTCTGAGCATGGAGCCGTCCCCACACACTGCTCCCTGGGTGCCCAGTGCTGCCCACTGTTCACTTTGATGGTGGGTTAAAAGCAGAGGTCACATTTGGTTGTGTGCAGCGGTGTGCTGTGTCACAATGACAAGTATAGTGTAGTTCCCTTTCCTTCCTTCCTATCTTTGGCACGGTCAAGTTGCACCTGTCGCCTCTCGTCCTCTTCTTAATTCAGAGTAAACTCTCAGCAGCACTAGGCACTGGAATCACGACTGCAACGGAATTTAAAAATCCATTGTTCCATAGACGGGTTGCTGAGAAAAGCAACATTTTTTAGTTATTAATTATAAAAAATATGCTTAATTAGCCCCAGATTGGGACTCTTGACTGGTGAGTAATGGAGGAGGAGGTAGTTTGGGGAAATGAAGATGGCAAACGGCCAGACATGCTGATAAACCTCATTATGAGTAGGCATTTCTTTGCTGTTTCAGAAGAGCCAGTCCTTTTTCCATTCATTCATTTTTCTTCCTGTCTTTAAGGTGGTGAGGGAAGGAGGAGGGGTTAATTTGGCTATTTGTAAAACACACAGTGAGATATCGGTTTATCTATGTGGAAACAAATTAGTCTGGCACTGAACCGTGCTTCTTTGGAAATGTTTGTCCTTAATTGAGATTTTAATGAGAATCCCGGTGAACAACAACAGAGAAGACAAGCAATACTTATTTTTAGAAGTTTTTTTTTTTTTTCTTTTTCCTGCCTTTGACGTGATTCGCATTTTGATCTTGCATTTTGACTTTTTTTTAATTTAATTTTGCTGCACTCATTCGATTTTTGGTGTTAAGCTGAAACCAAAGAAGGATGAATGAATTGTCTTTTTGATCCGGTGAGCTGCAGTGCCATGTGGAGTCAGTGAAGGCAGCTGCGTGGCAAATTACGTTCAGTACCACCACAGCTCATTTAGTAATGCCTCTTGGGACAGTAGTATATACAGTGCGGCGAGAGTCTGAGTACTCGGTCCTTTTCTGTACCTGTTTGACTAAGTGGCTGGAACTCCGCAGAGAAATTACAGCAGTGGAGTTTCTAATTGACAATTTAAATGTTTTCAACCACCCATGACTGAGCAAGGGAATGAGAGAGAGACGGAGCGAGAGGGAGAGAAAGCCTGCACACCTTCATCTCCCTCCGATGCACACACAATGCAAATGCGCCCCTAGTTCTCTAATTGCACCAGATTCCCAACCTTGAATGAAAGTCAGGTTTCATTCGAATATATTTGAATAATCTATGTTTTAACAAGTAGAAATTGGATTTTTAAAAAGCTATCTTTACGGATTGATAACAAGGAGCAGCAGCACACACGGCAAATGACTTTGAAGTAAATACCATTTCCCTTCTTCATACTTTTGTACTAGGGATGTCCAATGATAGCTTTTGTTATGCCGATATTGTCCAAACATTTCAAATTCCAATGTCAACCCGCACTGATACATGCAGCTGTTTTTCCCCCAAACTATTTATAGGCCGCATCACGTGCTGTATCTCCTGTCATGGAGTTAAGACCTATTTTTATCGTGATACCCCACTAAAGGCATTGCACAAATTAGCATAGTTGGTACACAATACGTTTTTCAGCATATCTGGCGAAAAAAAAAGATTCTAACCGATATCACATAATTACGCTAACATTTGGCCGATATTATTGGATATCTCTACTTTTTACACAGGCTGTCTGTTTCTAATGCCTGTACGTTCTGCTGGTTGTGCCTACAGGACCCAGTACCGCCTGTGCGGAGGAGTCTTGCTACCATCAGGGGGTGTGTCTCCAGCAGTGGGAGGGCTTCACCTGCGACTGCACGATGACGTCCTATGGTGGTGCATTCTGCAACGACCGTAAGTAACACGCCCCCTTTGTAGTATGTATGGCTGGTGTGAGTGGTGCTGGCAGGTGATTAGCTGTTGCCAAGAAACAAACACCGACTTTTATATTCGCTTAGCAACAAACTTGTATATGGCTGGGTAGCCAAAGTATTAGCCTAGTTAGAAAATTACCTCATAACCTGTTTGGCATTTCTGCTCACATAGAGATTTTTCTACACCAACACATTTCTATTTTAAAATGAAAAGAACATATAATCTTGTGTACTTCTGTCCTTGTGTGTACAGTTTCGGGCAAGTTACAGGAAATGTGATTAAATAAAAAAAATAGGTAGAGGTAAAAGATTTGGAAAGGTAATATTTTTCTCGACGGGATTGACAGAAGTGACTTCATACTGAGCAGTGCTTTGTTTGGTGAGGCAGAGCATGTGCACCATTAGCATTCAGAACTCCACGGTACTGATTTAAACAGGGGCAAAGGCTAGGTGACAGGCTAATAGACTTGTTTGCATAAGTCTTCATTTGCTTATTAAGTGCTGTGAGCTGAGATAAGCGATATCAGCCCCCCCAACTTATTTTTCTTCAATTTTAAGTTATGCACTTTTGACAGAGTTTATCTTTGATTGCGGCGTGCTGTTGCCTTTGTTGGGCTGCCTGATGCAGAGTATGACTGGATATGACAGTAAGGGGCTGATTAGCAAGGTGTTCCTTCAGCTCTTGAAAGTCTGCAGCAATGGGGAAGGCGATAACTGCTTTGTCGGCGTGACAGCTCTGCTGAGATAAGCAGAGAGATCCCAGGCTCGGTGGAAGAAAGGGAACAAATGGGGAAGGGGGAACGAGACGGCGGTTACTGTTTCCTGCGCGCTGCAGGTTTCGACCTACGCCGTGCGTTCCTGGCTTTTACTGTGTTGGCTACAAAGCTGACAGCCGCTAGTGTGTGTACCAAGAGTCAGTGTAACAACTCGTGCTCTGTGGGAAGATGGAGAGTGTGTGAGTGCGGTCGTGAAGTGTGCAGAGCAAAGGAGAGGACTTCACCAGCATCTCGATTTCAAATGAAATCTGGCTGACTTGCCTGTGAACGTCCATTCCTAACTCTGTTATGTCTCAGTGCAACTTCTGCAGTGTTTTCATGGTAAAAAAAGGCTGTGGTACTTTATTATTACATATCCAAAGTATTTAAAGTTATGTTTTTTTTTTTAAAGTCATTTATCATGGCTTTGCTAACAGTATTCGGGAGGAAAACATTTAGCATTTTTTATAAAATGATATTTATTTAGTGAATATATGTAATGTGTAATACTGAAGTGAAGCAGCCTTTTCAACACTGTGCATGCCTTGCTGCAGCCGGATTCTTTATGCTGTCATAGTATGTCTTAATTCACATTCCTCTACAGGCAACACATCTTTTATCTTGAAATGCCGGAAGTCATGATTTCATCTTCCGACCTTGAGATCTTGACTTTGACCAAAATCTCCAACTTTCACTTTTGATGTTTCCTTCCTGCTTCTTCTCTTTTCATTCACTCATTTCTTGCCGCTCAGGCATCTTTTATCGTTGCGCCTTTAAAACACTTAAACTCTGTCAAAAGGATTCAACCTTCCGGGGTCTTTTTTCTTGACTCTGCTCCGAAGACCCAAGGTAGGATGAATCGCTCGGGTGACGTTCAGAATTTGCGACGTTAATTAACATACGACATGATCTGCTGAATATATGCAGGTGATTCAGCGTTTGATCACGGCCATATTGTCTGAGGTGCAGGCATGCTATGGTCTACAGAACTCTATAAAGATGTGACACACGTGCCGACTTAATTACAAAGATGTACTGTATCCGTTCATTGTTCAAGCGGTGTATGTGTTGAATCTTAACCTGATTGAGAAAGGGAAGCGTTTATTACCTGAGGTAGAAATCTGGATCCCCAGAGATCTACTTTATTACATTGAGTTTTTATGGCATATTGGTTTCTAGAAATGGAAAAAACAAGTTCTGTCAATCTGTTTGCACTGACTTACTGCTGTACATTTAGCTAAACATCTAGATCAGGTCTATGAAGATTCTCAGTCATCCAGGTCATGGTCAAGTTTGAAATTTCTGTTAGGCAACTGGATGTGAAATTTTCTCAAGAAGATGTTTCACCTCTCATCCAAGAGGCTTCTTCAGTTCTAACTGGTGCTGGGGAATACAACAGAGATCTACTTTATTACATTGAGTTTTTATGGCATATTGGTTTCTAGAAATGGAAAAAACAAGTTCTGTCAATCTGTTTGCACTGACTTACTGCTGTACATTTAGCTAAACATCTAGATCAGGTCTATGAAGATTCTCAGTCATCCAGGTCATGGTCAAGTTTGAAATTTCTGTTAGGCAACTGGATGTGAAATTTTCTCAAGAAGATGTTTCACCTCTCATCCAAGAGGCTTCTTCAGTTCTAACTGGTGCTGGGGAATACAACAAATATATACACTAGGTGTGAAAGAATAAAGCTACTTCAGGTCCACCCTGTTGGGTTGGGCCTTGGGGTCAACTGTGAAAGTTGTGTAACTGTAAATGTCGTTACGAGTCTGATGGGTCGTTGTGGTCCTCATCAGAATGGTTTTGTCCTTTGTTATGTGAAACTCAGGTGAATCTTTTGGGTATTGTTCCTAAAAGTGCTTCACCGATATACAAAGCCCATTCAGCCTGATTAGACCACACCATTACCTATGAATAACAATAAGTCCATCTTTTACCCCTTTGTTTTCACAATAAGTACAAGTTTATTATAAAATATCCATATATAATGAAAGATAATTGGACAAAACATCACATCATAAGTCTGCAAATTTTCACTTTCAAAATGTATAAAGTGGGCCAGATTGACCCCCTGGTGGGGCCAGTTTTGGCCTGCAGGCTGTATGTTTGACACACCGCCAATTTAGAATATTTTACAGTGATGAGATGCTTAAGGTTTATTCTGTAGGCCCGTTGTCTGTTTCACGTGATGTGGACAGGCTGTCAGTTTGATTCACTTATGTGACGATTAAAACGAATATTGCACAAAGAAAAGTACTTTTTTCCAGTGCACTTTGCCTCACTGATGCATTGAAGTGGTCTCTTTCTATTGGATTTGCTGCAGGGGGCCGTGACTCCAACTGAGTCCAACTGAGGGTCCAAGTCCGAGTGTGAGTTCTAATAACAATATAAAAGAAGAGTGTAAGATGTTAGGAGAGTTAATACAAAGTTTTTTCTTCTTCAAGGTAATTAGCTTCTAGTTTGGATTCATGCTAAACCATGATTTACAGTCTCAAACACACCCCTCCAAAGATAAAATAGTCTGTAAACTTTTCATATATTGACTTTATTTATTTATGTGCTTTCAGCCTATACTACAGATAAGAGGAAAAAGAGACTACTGGGGAGTTGGAGAAAAATATTATGAAGGAAGTGATGACAGTAAGCCAGAGTTGCGACTGATCCTGATTTCCCAGAGTGAACCAACAGTCATAAATCAACACCGTGAAGCACTGAGACATATCTTAATCTTTAATTCCACTGTAAAGTTTCCATCACTTGTGCGTAGGGACAGCATTTGTTTTACACGCACAGCTTTGCTATGTAAGAATATGTATGCAGGTGTCCCGTAAAACGTCACGGGACACGCCTGTTCAGAACTTTAGCTTTGTCGGACTTTACTTGATTGATGTTTTGTAGCACGCAAGTGCATCAGTAAAACGGCAAACACCGGAAAGCTGTCCCTTACCCCACGAACACGCGCTACCGCACAGGCGAGCGTTTGTTATTCAGCAGCAGCCTGCAGTGATTGACTGGTCTATTTGTTTCTGCGTAGCATATAAGTGGGCCACTTGGTATTCTGCCTTATTCATCTGGAACCAACCCAGACAGAGATTCTGTGTAAGTGTGTGCTGTACCAGGGATTTGTTTCTCTCTCTCCCTGCTCCGTGAGAGAGCGAGGGAGATGGAAAAGCTGGGATGAGAAGGCTGTACAGTTCTTTGTTTAGTCGTACGCTTTCTCCGGGCAAACACAACACATGCATGTGTAAAATGATTCCAGCTGTCGCCGCACTGAGCTGTCAAGCATACTAATTGAATGCAAAGTGTCAGCTTGTGAGCGGCACAGCTGACGATTCCCTCCTCTGCCGGAGCCTCACCTGTTCTTTCTGATCTCCAGCAACACGCCCACATGTTCAGTCAAGAAGGCGAAAAATATATGTATGTCTAGTATAGAGAGCACAGAATGGGTCCTGCAATTGTACACCACTTTGGTGTGTAGAGTTATAAGTGAAGCCTGCATGGTTGCCCAGGGATTAGCGATGTACTGCATATGAGTCACATCTTAAAGTCAAATCTTAGATGGCTAATTGTAGGATTGGTAGAATTTTTACCAAGGACGTCGAACAATTCAAAGGTTACTCTGCTAAATCAGAATAATTTATCGCAATTAATTGTGATTAATTGAATTATTTCAACATACCTAAATATATCGTTTTTCAGTGGATTGTTGGAACCACAATAAATAATACCAGGTATATTTTTCTTTGTGTCCAGTCCAAATGAATATGTCAAGAAATACAACACAACATTTCCCTGCATACAGTTTATATGATATGCGCATCATTCAGCCCTTGAGTTAAAATGCACTGCATTTTTTAAAATCTTGATTAATCTTGAAAAAGCTATTAACATGATGAAATGTGTTAATTTCACACGCCCAAAATTTAGCGGCAGCATTTCCTTTAATTAAAGCAGTGAGAATCACCAGCATCTATAAAATGACTCGAATGGCTCGACGACATTGATAGGCTGCGAAAAGTCACTCGGTCACGCTGACACTCACACCTCAATAATCTCCAATAAAATGCTGTGAGTCAAAAGTATTTTGCTCTCACCTTCTCCACGCACTCTACAGGCGACTGTTCACTCGCAGCCCTCGACACATCAGTATTCTCTGCAGCATCTCGGGCCTCATGAATCATGTATGAAGTATTTGTGTAAAGCACCGGGTGTAGATTCCCCATTTTGTCAGGCAACATGTTATGATGAAGGCCACACTGGTGATTGCACGGACTCTTGTGTACATAGTGAGAGACCAGCTGAAAACACTCAGCCCTGTCCAGAGAGAAATGCGAAAAACTAAGCAAAGAAAAAAAAAAAAACAGTTGTCGAGGAGAATAAAAAGATACCTCAAACCTCCCTGATCCAATAAAAGAAATCTGGGTTTCTGCTCAAGTTCCCCCTGGAGATGATGATATGTATAGTCTTACTCGTCGTTTTTATACTTTTTGGCCTATATTCTTTATAGAAACCCTTGTTATTTTTCACTTCCCCTCCGCCGCCTCAGTGTTTGCCAACCAGTATCTTAGAGCTACTGCCATCCCGACCTAAACCAATTAACCATCACCCTGTTAAGCCAGGACACAGTGTAGTGTAGCTACTGCTCACACACACACACACAGTGAGTTTACTTTACAACTGGGTTGATTGGAGAGGAGAATAGTGAGTTCACAGACAACGTGTGTGAATGCTCAAATCACTGGAAAGAAATGCATTACTCAGAAATCGATAAATAATATGCATGCAAAGAAAGTCTTTTTTTAATAATATTTTCACTAGAAAAATACAGACGCTAACGACAGCATCTAGCGGTTATCATTTCTGTTTAGGAAGGTGTGTATGGAGTTGTACATATTTTTCAGTCTCCTCCTGTGTGCGTAGGTTTTCGTCGGATACCCACAGGGCGAAAACATGCTATAAACGTAATTATATATTAATCGGACACTCAAAAACCAGTGGTCCTCAAATGAACTGAGCCTGAGCTGAATACCTGAAACAAGGCTGTTTCCCTTTCCTTCACTTTTAAATAATGCTCTCATCTCTGTATGCACCAATCTGTTTGCAAGAACAGCACTTCTCTACTTTAACTTTTGATACATTTTGGTTTATTTGAGTAGCTATACAAATGTTTGACATAATGGATCATTTGAAGTGTGCATTTTTGTTCTTCTAATAAAAGGGACATTGTGTGTTTTGGTGCTTGTGGCCTGACCAACTAAATGTTGCGTTTATGTGTGCGACCAAATCTATCATAGCCTCTTAGGCTTGCAAAATATAAGCAAAATGTTAAATGTGCGGTGGCACTCTTCAATATTGCGATGACGATATAACTTAATAAGAAAATCTTTAAGTGTTTCTCTGCATTTTTACCACTCTACCCTCTGGTCTCTGCCATTCTCTGGACTTCTCTGACTAGTGCCCCCTCAGGAATGTTAACGGATCTGGGCGCGGGGGTCATCTGATTTTGGCTAAACAGTCATGATCTGATTGGTAACATGGAATGCATGCATGGCCCGTGTGTCCTTGGCTGTATTTGATTGGCCAATGTCAGCATGTGGCGTGTAAAAACAAAATGTATCGCATTTCAGACTAGTGTTTAGGATGAGTTTATCGTGCACGTTCACTCCGTGATGACGATAATAATAATAATAATATTAATCGGTAGGGCTAGTGAGTTGTTTTTTTCACCTGTATGTGGCACGGCAATGAAAAACTCGAGGTATACATTGCCATTGCCTGGTAAGGGCTGGGCTTGGCTCCAGGGAAACCCTTCTTCCCCCATGACAAGGCTGTTGATAATTGAACAATTATGAGAAACATATATCGACTCTCTAAGATTATTATTTTTTATATCATCTCAAAGGCTTTAGTTTTGCATCAAAGGATGCTAATGCCTGCCTGGTTTAGTTGTAGGGTCCATTGTCATTGCATTAAATGTATTTTTTGAAGGCTTGCACTTACATAACGGGCCATCTCATGATGAGGTTTAAAAATAAAACCCGAAAGCCAAGCAAAGCCTGTGGTCTTTAGGGTTCATGAACCTTCGTTGTAGTTGCTGTGAAAGACGAAGTTTTCCAATGAACAGCGAGTAGAGGCTCAGAGATCTCACAAGTAATAAAAGCATGTTCATTTTTAGTGGTTAATGGTTCTTTGGCAGAGCAAACACCATTGAAGTCATGTATCAGTGAACATCCTGCACCTCGTATCTTTCCTCCGAGGTTCTGTCCGTGTGTTGTGCTGACAGATTTGGCAGTCAAAACTGACAGCTGCCTCTCTGTTTATGAAACATTAAATACACCAAAAGCGGTTTGTTTCCATTATCTAAAAATTAGTCTTGAACTTTTGTTGAATCGTTGGAGATTTTTCCACCCTCGGTCCTAATTAAAGGCCGTCATTGTTATTCTATAATGTGCATTAAAGGGAATTTAATGAGGCCTTTGTAATTGATTTGAGAGCTCTCCAGCCACTCGCAAAGTTGATTAAGTATCAAAGTTAGCTTGATGAAAAAGAAAGAGGTGCGTGAGTGTTTATTAATAGATGTTTTATATATAATTTTCATATATAGAGAAAAACAAACTATGTATATATACATTTATATATATTGTATATATAAAAATGTATTATAATAATTGTTATAAAATACATGGGTGTTTATATTAAAATAAAAATGCGGGTTGGTATTTCGCATTCAAAAATAAGGTATTCTTATTTACAGGGTCTATTGTATATCTAATATGAAAAGAAAGTGGTTTTAAAAGCAGCAATACCTTCTTCAGTACCTCTGTAAACCCCTAAATATCAAGCTTGTCTCACATCTGCACATTAGAATGATTTTTTTTTCTGTTATAGTTAAAATGATAGCAAAATGACTTCCTGAATTAGTAGCCAGTGCTCCAGAAATAACGGCTATAACATTAGATAAGACTGTCCACACTGAAGCTTGATAATCTCCGATCACACATTAATACATTACCAACGCTCTGACGACTGCTGGGGACGCCATGGTTTACACAGGTCATCAGCATGACGACAGGCCTTCCTCAGTGTGGCACTGTAGATCAGTAGGACTGACAGGTGCACAGAAACACACACACACACTCACACGCAGTCAAACTCACACCGTGCTTTTTTTCTTCCCCCTGTGGGGTTTGAGCTGTCGATAAGTTGAGCTGACAGTCTCCTGTTCATCCTGCCCTTTTTCTCAACTCCACAACCTTCCGGCCTTTGCCTTCCCGTACAGCTCCATTAACCATTTCCTAACTACTCCAACCCTGGGATGTTCATCATAGTAAACAGGATAAACACGTGAGATTTTTTTTTTTACAAAAAAGGTTATGTAATAATAGGGTGTTTCCTAATGCATTTTCATTTATCACCAATCATTCTTGGGCTTTGGTTTCAGTGGACTGGAAGGCAGTATTTTGTTGGTTGCACGTAAACTGGTTGCTACATCAGACAATGTGTCAATAAAACCAATGATAAAATAAATGAGGATAAACGTCTCTTAGGTAACACAGCCAATCTATATTTAGGAGGTAAAACTGAAAAAAGACATTAGCAAGGGGGCATGGATGGGACGAAAGGTAAGGCAGCTACTACTGCGTTAGCATATTCAGCGCCAAGTGCCATGACGAAAATCAGTACAGTCTTACTCCTAGTCTTGCTCCTATCAGTTTTCCTGGTGTATTTACACCTCTAAACTGTTGACATTATTGACCCACTTAGTAAACTACCCTTTGAGCTGCATTACCAGAACACACAACACTTTCGCCACCACTTTTGGCCGTAACTCTTGATTAGGGATGTCCGAAAATATCAGCCTGCTATTAGCGTCATTATGTAATATCTATAAGAATGAACATCTGTAATGAAAGCCAAATAACGCAATGCACCCTGCAATGATGTGTGCCCTAAAAATAGATTAAAAAAAAAACAGCTGTATGTGAAAGTGAATTATTTTTACTGATGCACAGCACACCACTGCATCTGATGAAATGTGTCCCCTGCCTTTAACCCAGTGCTTCTCAAATAGTGGAGCGGTTCCCCCCTAGGGGGGCATTTGTCCCCTAATGGGGGCATGTCAGAGTATAATTGAGAAACACTGCTTTAACCCATCACCTAAGTGTGCAGGCACCACTTAAGTTCCTCAAACACAAGGACACCACTGCCCTGCTATATCTGTATCGGTTTGGACCATATCAGATATCGGCAAATAATTAATATCGGACATCCCTCTTTTTGATCTCTATAGTAATGATTATGACTAATAGCACTGCCTAATACTCTTTTTAAAAATGTGTTACAGATTTAATCACAATTCTGAAGCGCAATGAATAGATGTGATTCGATATTGTGGAGGGTTTTTGAGACAGGGCATTACAGAGTACTTAAAGGCAGATTTTAAAGTACACTTTGTAGTTGTGTAGATTTTTGTTTTCGGAACATTAGGTGTGTGAACGAGACGTAATAGGCCAGCGCAACTGTTTGG
>NC_024307.1:33350688-33393536 GCF_000523025.1 Cynoglossus semilaevis
GGGGGGTGATAAATCATATATGTCCCATCCTGGCCTTGTACCAAGAATTAAGATACACATGGTACAAGGTATTTCAATGTATAGTTTCTGGCTGTGTTGGTTTAATAGAATTTTCCTTTTGTTTTCTTGATGGGATTTTATGGTCCAACTGTCGTGTCCTGGGAGAGATACTATTGATATTTAGTCTCATGAGGAGTGAAACATTTTGTTATTTACTGTTGTGATAGAGCTGCTTTAATAAACCCTATTCCCAGTACGTGTGTTTGCATGTGTGTGTGTGCGCGCTTCATGGTTTGCGGTTTATTAAGACCCATTGTATTGCCTTGAAGAAGATATGTGAACATATTGTTTGTGCCACATTGCCCCTGAGTGTGCTTGATCCTGTTAGCATTTAGAAAAAAAAACCAATTGGTTTTATTGGTCTATACAGACAGATGCAATGAAGGTGACCAAGGCACAGAATGAAATCCCTGAGGAAGGGAACATTCCTTTCCTTTCTTCCCGGAGGAACGTTTTGAAATCAAGTATATCGCGTTTTTATGAATAATAATATGTGGACCTGACATTCCAGGTGCTCTTCTGGGGTTACTGTGACTTTGTCAGGTATAATAAAAGCAGCTTTTCTTTTTAACTAAGCATTTCTACCAAGTATAGCACACACTGCATTATAGCCAACAAATATCAATGCAATACAGTTTTATTTTGACTCTTTGAGCATGTTTTATGGAAGATTACACAAGGTTTTTCTTAGGCTATTAATTCTGATCGGACATTTGAGAGAAGCAATTTGGGAGTAGGATCTCATTATTAGCAACTGAATATCAGGAATGCACTTCATAAGATACAGCTGCCCAATGATTCACAGCAACTTGCAAAAACGAATGGCTTGCATTCAGCACATCAAGCAATTATTTCAAATATAACGGCATTCATGTCAGAAATAAATGTGTGAATTGTGCGTTGCAAACACAAAAAAATCATCTTCATCATCTTCATAAAATACAGTTAAGTGACCTTCCCATCACTGTTTTCTGTTGGTTCATCCTGTACTTCAGCTGCTGGGTTTTGTGTTGGATTGTTTGCCCCATTTTCCACCGATACCCTTTTTAAATTCAAAATATCACCCTTCATTTGTGAAAGAAGGTGGAAAATAGAAAATTACAGGATATGTCATCACACCTTTGCCTCTGCTTGCGTATAAAACAATCATGACAATTTGCCGTCTTAAACAGGAGGCAAGACACACAGAAATTAACATCATCTTTGTGTACGTTTTAAAATGAAACTCAAAACCTGCACAATGGTTCAGCCAAAGGCCGGAGATTCAAAATATTTGCAGGTGCACTTAGATTTATTTTTCAATTTCTTTGTCCTATCTTGTATTTATGCACCTGTGTGAAAGCCTGAGGTTATTTCTGCAATATTCATTTAAAGCAACTGTATATATTTTTTAATAGTAAACACAGTTAAATCTTGCAGAATTGATTGGCTGATGGATGTCTGATATGGCATGCTATGTAAAATACATTATACAGTCATGTATTTTGATGACTTTCTTTTAACGATTTGACAAACCATTAAACCATTCATAAGAATGTTTATTTTTATTATTGTTTTTTTAATCCGGGCTTTTCTGAGGAGCCAGGTACCAGGGATTGATTGTTGTCGGGCAAATAAACAGGCTAGTGTCCTTGAAGAGAACAACAACTGCAGTAATGATCTCCGACAATGAAAGGCCACTTCTCTGCAGGCTTTCAAAGCTTGGCTGAAAAGGCGCCGCTGTATAATTAATAATATGTGTGCTTAGGCAAATTTATTGTTTGACATTCATCCGAAACACCTTTTAGCTGAGCAGCTGCGTTTGGAATGCTAAGCAGGATGCCTCAGGAAGATCTTGATGCTGTGCTTCTCGGTTTTCTTGAACACATCACTGACCACAAATGTACAGTGTGACTGAGGCTTTTCTCTCTCTCTCTCTCTCTCTTTGCCTTTTCATTTGACTGACTTAATCTAAGTCTTCACCCTTGTGTTTGACACAATGTCTACTGTCAACAGTCTCCAAGGCCGCCGTCAGTCTGCATGTCAAAGCTTTTTAGAAGCAACAGTGAGGGGAAAAAAGCTCCAAAAATGATGGCGTGAAACCAAACGTCATATCAACATTTAGGGCTACAACCCATAGCACACAAGTACAAGCCTTGGCCGACTTTGACTAAACAAGCATGACTTACAAAGCCTATCCACAGACCGTCTTCAACTTAAAATGTGCTAACATCAGCAATGTTTTGAAATAATTTATTCCCTTTATCCTCATCCATTTGTAGGAGCTATTGTTTCTATTCATTCCTTTCACAACTTATTATTTACACAATGTATCTGTAAAAACTGAGAAAACAGGCTGTGATAACGTTTCTAAATGTATTTATTCATTTATTTTTGCAATGAATTAAAAACAAGACTATATCGTGACCATCTGGATTTCATAACTAAAAAAAAAACAAAAAACAGAAATGAGCGGAAATGTGTTTTGGTGTTAAATTAATTCAGCATGCCGCATTCACAAGCCTTGAAATGATCAGTTCTGCTTACAGTCTTGAAGTAATGGACAGAAGGTATTTCCCGTGCTTTATAGCAGCTGGATGGAGTTGTTATTTCACCACCTTCACTCCAGATTGCAGTTCTATCAGTGAGTGGGAGAGGAACTGCTTGTCCTCACAATTTGAAAATTGCGAATTGAACAATTCTGAATTGATTCAAAAATAACCCATGATTGTTAAATAAATAAATAAAATAAAACTTGTATTGTGTTTCCAATAGGCTCAGTTTAACCAATTCAATCGAGTCTTTAAGCTGTGCTCATAGACATTTGTAACTCATTAATTGCGCTAAACGTTTCATGATTGTTGCGTTAATTTATGATCGTAAATGTCATCCTAATCCTTATCTAATCCAAATGTGAGGTACGCAGAGAATTCCACCCCTTGTTTTTTTTCTTTTTGTGACACCCCAATCTACCCTTCTATCCCCAGGGGTGTCAAACATATGAGCCGAGGGCCCAAACCGACCCACTTGGGTTTTCAATCCGGCCCGCTTGATGAATTATGTAAATGAAAAATTAGGGATGTCCGATTTGAACTTGTCCGATATCCGATATCACGATATTGTCCAAACACTTAATTTCCGATTCCGATAACAACCGATACCGATATGTGCAACCATTTGGGTTAAAGGCCAAGGACACATCTGATTCTGTACAGTGGGGTGCTGTGTAACGATGACGATAATTCACCTTCGCTCCAAAATTATTTTTAGGTTACATCCTCTGGGTGAAACCCAGGCATTGCGTTATCGGGTTTTCATTATCAAAGGCAAAACAGACAACATAATTGTAATTATTACATAATTATGCTAATTATAATATTGGATGTCTGTAAAAAAAATACACAAACACATATATTTGTACTTCTTTGCGTAAAAACAAAGGGTTAAGAAATTATTTTTATTTATAGTTTTATGTTTAATTGACATATAATGAATTGTATGCGACCCCTGAACCGAAATGAGTTCCACATCCCTGCTTTAGTGTTTGAATGCGGACGACATATCTAAACACACAATTATCGTTAGGTTTCTTACAAAAAATAGAAATCTGTCTTTTTCATACCGTATGGTTAACATTCACTTCTTTTGTCATTCAAACAAATATTATCTAGAACCTGCCAGGATGGATTGTACGGTCTATAATGGTCAGTCATCCCTTGTGAAGCTGAGCAGTTATTTTAAAGTATTTACACATCAGTGGTCCTCTCAGTGGGCTGCCTTGATTCCTGACCCCTGCCCCTCTGCTCCTCCCACTCCAGATGAGGAGATCCTCCGCTGATACAGAAACCCATTGAGCGGACTCGCCCTTCACCTTCCTGTCCTACCAATGAACAATCCGGACAATGGCTGTCAGCCATAGTGGAAAATGAATATAAAATCATATGCAGCTGTGGGATTAACCTGAGGGCTTTTTAAATCTCAGTGAAATGCTGCGGAAGAAGAGACCAGATTTGTTTTGCTCCAGTGCTCTCTTCTCTTTCACCCGTCCTAACATTTCTCACCTAATCTTCCTTTACCACCACCACCACCACCCAATTGTTTCCAGAGTTAAATTTAGCTGGCCTATTTCCTACCCTCACCTCTTTCCCCTTCTAATGCCTTTTGCTTTGTCTTCCCCTGCTCTCGTTGTATCCTTTTTCATCATTGGCTATGGTGTTCACGCCTGTGGTGTGTACAGGCCACACACTGCATTAAATATCAACGCATTCCTCTTCCACTGATTTTACACTTAAATATATATATTTTTTTTGTTTTTTTTTTGTATATTTGATGAGTATAAAATCCGTTCCAGTGCTCCTGGCCATTTCTTTCCAGCGTCCCGTTTGCTGATTGGCACACATGTAACTTGCATGAGTGGTTTGCGTCAGTGTGAAAGCCCATCAGTGCTACCCGGCCTAGTGCGCTAATTTGCGCCATGTTTGTGCCGTCGCTAACTACACACACAGAGGCTCGGGCATGTACGAACTAATAATTATTGCTTCCCTATTTAGTGCCAGTGGACTCTCTGTGTAAAGATCAATCGTCTCACTCTCTCTCCTCACCTTTTTATTCCACACCACGTCCTGCGTGTGTCTTCGCTCACTGTTTCGTCCTCTGATCTTCGGGCTGATTTTGCGGAGAAGCTGTAGCTGGAAACCATAGATAAAAAAAAAATCTCTTTTGTTACAGTCAGTGGCAAAATGAGCCACTACAGAAAAAATATGGTCTTAATGTCAGGTGAGTTTCAAAACAGTAACAGCAGCAAGTCCGATGTGAAGAATAAAGAAGATTAAATGATGACATTTGCTTACGTACATACAGTAGCGTAGTGATTGATTTTTAGGTAATTATGCTTCACTAATAAACAAGCAGTATTTATACCTTCAAATATGGCTGCAACTTCACAAAAAATTGTCATTAGTACAGTGGTCCCTCGTTGATCGTGGTAGATAGGTTCCAAGGCCTGCCGCGAGAACTGAATTTCTGCAAAGTAGTGACACCATATTTATTTGATTGTTTAACATGTATTTGGACTTTTTTAACCCCTCCCTGTGTTGTTTACAACCCACCCTTTACTCCATTAATAACATACTTTATATAGAGATATGTTAAATCTCTGTATATCCAAAAGTTCCATCAGTTTGATCAGTGATCGTGATCATTCTTCGTTGGCGTTCAGGCTTAGCTCCAGCCTTGGAAGAAGTAGCACGTTTGGGATGCATTGCAGGGGGTGAAAAATTTAAGTACAACACAAAGAAACCACAAGTGCAACACAAAGAAACCACAAAAAAGATCACAGTGTAACCGCTCGCTAGAAACGAACTGCCCGCAACAGAGAAACTAAATGTTTCCGTCTGTCTTCTGTTAAGATCAACCGGATTTCTTTTGATTCCCACCAATTGCCAGCATCAGTAATGGACCAGGAGATGGATTCCTCACATCAGTGGAGGATGTAGGTTCTAGTCACCTCAGCACAAAGGAACTTTCAGGCCTTCATTGGCAGGTGTTTTTTGTGTCCTCATTTTCAGCAAAGAACACCAGGACAAGGATTGATGTTAGACACAGCTAGAGATACGGCTATGCAGAGAAGGAAGTGCAAGCCTGCAGCCTGCTAGCCCCAAGGGCCCAGCTCAGGCTTGGTGTAAATATATGGCAGTGGTGCTCAGCAGAGAGGTGTTTATTTTTATTTATCTTTTTCACTCCAATGCGCAAATGTGGTCTTTTTAAGTGATACACACATAACTCCCTTCCAGTCTCCTTGTATGCATGAATCTCTTGTACTAATTAGTGGAAAGCCAAATTAGCTCACAATGAGATTATTCAGTCTGAGAATAGTTTTCTAATTTTAATTTCACAGGTAATTCTCACGTGCAGGTCAGTGTCTGGGGGAAATAGTTTTCAAAATTAAAAAAGCAAAATTATTAAAATAACTTTTTTTAATAAAGCTTTTTTTTACCCATACCTTCAGTATCATAGGTGGCACTTTGGCCTGTTACAAACCAAATAACGCCTGATGTCTGACATAGTCACAGTAATAAAATATTGAAGCCGCTTTTCACTTATTCTTCTTCAAGATAAAAGGCTGCCCCCACACCACCGATATACTCACATTGACCCTTCTCATCAGTTACTCTCCCTTCGTCTTGCCCGCTCTCTCTGACACTGACACACTTGTCCTGCAGTCGCTCTCGTCCTAACTCACACTTCTCCCATATTGGTGTACGACCGGTGATACGACAGGTTGGAATGACAGACAGCTGCAGAGCTGTCGAATAGCTTTTGTGGTATCAGATGCTTTAATTATGTTTCAAGTGCGAACCTCTGTTCATTTATGACACCGATACTTGGGTCACGGCAGCCACAGTACCCAACGTGGTCAGATCTTAATATAACTTGTGGTTCAAGTGTTTTGTATCATCAAAGTCTGCCTGTTGAGAATGTGTGAGGTTACATTACCTGACCTACTGAAATTAGTCTCCTCCCGGTGTTCATTCTTTAAGATATCAAGATTATTTTCCCACGAATGACCTTCCTGTCAGGCACAGAACAGTTTGAAATGGCAACCCGGATGTTTCCTGAATTTACAAATCTATCATAATATAATTCCATCTCCAACATATATGCCATTAGGGCAGTTTTACAAAGCATGTATGTATAAAGCACCATCGTGGAAGAATTGCTAAATCATCATTTTAATAATAAGTACTGTATATCCAAGTGGATGTGATCTATTTGTTAAATCACCTTCCTGTTCCAATTGTTTCATGATAAGGATATTTGTTAAAGTTGTCTGTACTCCTTTTTTTTTTTTTAATCAATCACACATTTCAATTACTTTCTTTCACTTAAGCAATAAAAGTGTAGCAGAACGGGCAACACATTTTAACCTTAAATCGAATCATCTCGACTGAAGATTTGAACCCGTAGGAGATTGACAGATAATTAGGTATTTAATCGTCTAAAAAGTAAGTCCGTTAGAGATTGACTGACAGGAAGGAACAAACTCATTTTTGTGTTTGATTATTATTATTTTTTTTATCTATGTTTTATTGGCTCACAAGTAAATAATCAATAAAAAAACAAGGATGAAGCGCGATTGGTCTAAGGTTGGTGTTTGAAGAACACAGACAGCATATAAAGTAGTATCATCTGCAGTTAAAATGTATATTGATCGTGGAGGTGCAATGTTAAAACGTTTGTGCATTTCCACATTAATGCAGCTGAGGCAGTGAGACATACTGTAAAGGCGAGAGGGCAGCAACAATGAGATTCTACTTTCTCCGTTCTTTTGTCTCCGATGAAAACACGCAGCACTGTATAAAACAAACATGCATGTAATACCTTTCAAGCATGCTAATCCACACCCTAGTTCCTGGCCCTCAAACACAACACAAAAACCCACACATATCCATGCACACCGCAACTTGCACACAGGTTTTTTTCTATTATTCTACAAACAGGCACAGACCACACATGCACATAAATATAGAAGGCAGAAGTGCTTTCTTAGGGGATCCTGTTGACATAGTTTCTACTCCCTTTGATTCCTGCTCTCACAGTGTGTTGAAAAATGCATCATAGTCACCATGTCCTATTTCAAAGGCAGCAGCTGATGGTTCGGGAAATGAAACTGGTCATGCCAAAATGCTCAGTGCAGGGGGTCCTGGGTTTACAATGTCCTTGACCTATGACATTTCATCATTACGTTACCATACCCTCTACGTATAAATGTATCAAGAAAGTCTTTCTGACAAGAACTCTATGTAAAAGCAGTAGTTTACAGGCCAACAGATACTGTTTCCCTACGTAGTGTAAGACCCCTCCAACAGCAATGAAACCCATGGAGACCCTGGTGCTTTTTCAGAACCGTTATTGGCAACAACTAGGCTGCTGTCACAGCCACAACTCTGAACTTTTTATTAATTGTTCCCCAATCTCATCTGTCGCCTCTTGTATCGCTATCTCTCTCTCTCTCTCTCCACGCCTCTTTACTCCCCCTCCAATAACCTGAACAGTAAACTCCTGCGAAAATTACAAGTACCTTCGCTGTTAGGAATGGAATACATTTCTAAATTTCCCAAAGGGAACTCCCGAGGGATTAATAAAGTCTATCCACCCATCCATCCATCCATCCATCCATCCAAGTAAAGAGCTCTACAGAAATGGTCAACTTTCAACTTTGTGACCTAAAGGTCTGCAGTGCCTTTGACCTCAGTTGTTCTCAGAATGAAACTGATACCAAATCCCTGATTCGTTTAATTCTTCCTGACCTTTTTTAAACATAGCTACAGTATTAGGCGTTTGTTAAATAATGTGGTCGCAGTACATCTATATCAGTAAATGGGGTTTTAAATGCGTACATGGCACCACCTGCAGGCCAGGATGGGGAAAGTCGTGCTAAAGTTGTGAATAGTTTAATAATTCAGCACAACTGCATACACTTTATGTACGTATATAGTCAGCACTTCAGGGAAAGTTTGTCAACCTTGCATCCAAAGATCTTGTCACTGTGATTCGCCTTAGAGGAAGAACAAATGTGTCTGTCCTGTGCAGTGTGTGTGTGTGTGTGTATTTGAAAGTGACCTTCATTTAGGGTATTATACACTATGTCCAGCAGCTATGTCCAGGAGCACTGCTGCTGACACTGGCCTTATCTGATCTATTCTAGTTTCTAAATCTCCTTCGGTTCCTTGGCCTAACTATCTCTTGTGTCCGTCCATTGTTTTCTTTCTTTCTTTTCCACTCTCTCATGGTTTGTTGTGCACTTAACCCCTGCTGATGCATCCCCTCCCTATGACACAACCGCACACCCACTCGGGACACACTCACTGGTCAACTGTGGACAACATACTCTGTATTTCTTGTTGTTGGCCTGCAGCGATTTGAGTTAGTTTGCAGAGAAAGAAGGAGTTGGGTGTCAGAAGGTTAGCAGAGGAAAGCAGAGGGAAATTGGCTGTCAATACACACCCAGGGCTTAGAAATGTCAAAGACGGATGCAGCCGGTGGATTGAGAGACAGCGGTACTTGTCTTCATGGTTTAGTGCTTCAACGATCAATCAGGAATAGCGTAGGTCAATGCTACCCCAACGTCAAAGTGATGCGTTTAAAGCCTGCCTATGGGACCCTTAATGTACTGGGAGTATGTTAGTATACTGTTTTTGCAGTATGCAAAATATATACCACGTGCTAAATGTAAATGTTAGATTCCCTGTTCTTTGGCTGTCAATAGTTGCCCGAGGTAGAAAGAATCAATCTCCAGAGTCAAGATTAATTTGTATGATGTCTCCTTGACACGATGCATTCAGAGCGGGAAGGCGTAAAGGAAAACTCAATAGCATATTGAAAATGACACCTCTGGCGACCAACTGAGAGGTGTTTGAAATCCGACTGCTACTTCAAAGCTATTTAGTCACAGCAGTACAAAGCCTTGCAGCTGTCGCTCACTTTTTGAGAAATGTCAGCAGCTCTTGATGTGAGCAGATAAATTTGTCAAACCATTTAAAAATGAAGATAAGATGAATCATATTAAAAAAAAAAAAATCAGAACCCCGCCCCCTTTTGCTTTCTCTCTCACTCTCTGTGGTGCCTTAGCAGTCACAAAGGCAGGGTTGAGTTCAGCTGAGCGTACAAACACCAGAGCAAGAGGCAGGGGAAATAAGAAGCAGGTTGAAATGTCTCTGCACACCCTGCCGTTTTTTCCTCTCCGGTGATTGATGATGGGCAATGTTCAGTGGCTTTTAGTCACAGGCTTGTAATTGCTTTTTGACATTGCAACAAATGAGAAATTACTCTGTCCCATTACCAGTAGAGGAGATAAACAATAGGGAGGCTTCGGCGGAGTTGGTTGATAAGAGGATGTTTACAAACGTAGAACGCCAGTGTTCGACATTCCGTTCATTTAGGTCGTTGTACCCAGATGAAAAAAGGGACAGAGGTTAATCTATCATACAATGAGTTTATCATACAATATAAATTAGTAATAATAAAAAAATAGATTAATGACATTCTTGGTCTGCCTAACCCAGGGGTGTCATTTTGGTTCAGGGGCCACATACATCCTGAGTACATGTCCAGTGGGCCGGACCAGGCCAATCATAACGTAATTACCTGTAAATAACAATAACTCCATTTTTCACTTTTGGTTTTCTGCAAATTACTACAAGTATATCGGAAATATTCATAATTAATGAATTATAATTTGACAAAACACCACAATTAGTGTCATTTTTTACTATTAAAATGTATCAAGTAGGCCAGATTGAAACCTCCAGTGTGCCAGTTTTGGCCCGCGGGTTGTATGTTTGACACCAGGCCTAAACCAAATGAAGTTTAGCATTAGCCTTCCTGGCCTGAAAAACAGATGAATACTCCTGTGATTATATGCTAATAATTTACTCCAACCATGATTGTTAGCACGATTTGAGTCAAACATATTTACATTTTATTGTTAAATGATAATCAGCTTATGTTTAACTGTGTTCATGGGAGCTGACCACAGAGAGCAAGTCTTTTTCATCCCCAATTTCCTCCCTGAATTCTCTACCAGTCAACCATAGCGGTGAAACCCAGGGCGAAGGATTTCTAGTTAGCTATCACCTATCTAATCCTTTATCCTGAGTGAAATATTCATAGGGAAACCCAAAAACTTTTACATCACCATCGTTTTTCTCTCCCTTCCATCTGCCGCATATCAAATATCTAGGGACCATTTTTCCCTGTTACACTTACCGTTACCACTGTATCCCCACTACGTTTGCCAGACATTTTTTAAGGTAGTGTTTTACCGCTTGTTTTTTTCTTTATTAAAGCAACCACCACAAACAAGGCTTGTTTGTAGGTTGTATAAAAAAAACAAAGTCATTCTCAGGAGTAGTAACGGTCCCTCCAGATTACATCCCATCCTTGGTGATGGAAACAAACCTGGCGTGCATGGAGTCCCTACGCACGAAATGCGTTCCTCTGTGTTGTGTGCTTCCCACATGATTCCCACTTTTGCCCTTGGATATGGAAAACAAGTGCCCTAATTGGCAGCTAAATGTCATGTGATAGAGGCTGAGTCAGTATTTGTTGCCTGAAGGTAGCGTGTATTATTATATTTATTTATTTATTAACTTTGGATGTGAATACTAGAGTAGCCACAGTGTTATAGAAATATAGAAAAAAGGTAAAATATCGACGTTTGGCTTTTGACCATTAACTGTTATTAACTGTCTAACTCTCTTAAGATTGACTTGTTTTAATGCTGCTATTCTTTATTTCTGGTTTTAGTCTTTTAGTCTGGTTCATTCTTGTCTGTTTTTATGGTGTTGTGCTGCTGTCGGAGCCTTAATTTACCGAAGGGAACTCCCCAGGGATCGATAAAGTCCTATCTACCTGAATAGTACCAAAGAGGTGACCACCCTTATTTAAACCGTATGTGAGGGTCATCTATTAGTCTTGCATAATTTGCTGAAAAGAAATGCAAGAAAACAAAAGCATTTAGTGCAATGTTTCAATTAAAGTATAAATGAATTTAGAAACTTGCATTGACTCTATCTTTGGTGGTCACACACATAAAGGAGAAGTATCTGAGTGGTTGTCTGGTGATCTGTTATCCAGATAATTCCATCTATGAAGTGTTTAATCACTGATATTTTTGTCAACCTGTCTTGTGAATTCTGTCTTTCTCCCTCATTTATTTTCTTCTCTGTGTGAAATGTTATGTTAATGTAATTAGAGAAATTATCCCAATAGTAAGAAAATAATACAAGATGTGGTAAGGGGATATATCTTCACAGTAAGGGTTAGTTCAAGCTGATTGCCTATTCAATGTTATGTTTTAATTAGTAGTAGGATGTGGCGCTTTGGCCCAGAGGCAACGTCTCTGTCATTTGTGTAGAACCCCAGGGTTCACCTTCTGGACAAGTTCAAATCCCAGTTAGGGTGGTTGGTACCTTCCAGTGGACTCACCACCTGCAGGAAGGTTCAGGGGGGTTGGTACGGTGCAGTGTGATTTCCTTCCTTCAGTTGAGTTCAAGTACTCTCTTGTACAGATTCTCTGTGTGTTTTAGTTCTAACAACAAGAACCTTTCAATCTCTATTAAGTCTAATGCTAAAAGTCCAGGCCTGTCCTGATCTATTTATGGCTTAAGTTTTGATTCATGTTAAGCTGAGAATGTCCACTTGACTGAAGGAGTTGACGCAGAGAAAACTTGATTTTTGAGCATGCAGGACACAGTTTGCTAGGTTCAAGACTACGAGCTCTTTGATCATCCAGTAAAATCACTCAATCGCCAACATAACTGTCCAGATAGAACGCAATCTGATTGGTTAAAGAAATTACATCATTGTCATTCATTTTCTGCTCCCAGCTTGCACTACTGGTACTGAAGCCCTGAAAGCAGATTTCTTTCAACCTGGCAACACACAAGGCTGAAATTTGATTGGCTTAAAAAAAAAAAAAAACAGGACCATGGCCGGACCAGTACAATTATAACATAATTACCTATAAAAACAATAGTCAATATTAACAATAAGTTTATTATTATTATTATTATTATTATTATTATTATTATTATTATTATTATTATTATTATTATTATTATTATTATTATTATTATTATTATTATTATTATTATTATTATTATTATTATTATTATTATTATTATTATTATTATTATTATTATTATTATTATTATAATGACGTATAATTTACCCAGAAAAAATGTGAACATGAAGTGTTTGGCCCGCAGACCTTATGTTCGACACCCCTGCATTAAACCATCATAAACCATCCCCATTGATGCCTTACCTCTCACAGAGCCCTAATCCATCTTTGTACCATGAATACTTGGGCTCACCTCGGTGCTCAGTGTAATCAATGCAGCCACTTGCACTAACAACTTCACAGGGTTTTTTTTTAGAAACAGACCCTGTTTTAAATGCTGCATTTGTGAATCCTTAAAGAACGTCAATCTGCAAGTCTGAGCCATTAGATGTGAATGTTGATGATGATTAAATCAAACCAGTCTGATCAACGGAACTTTTGGGTTCATCATAGATAGATAGATGGATAGAACTTTATTAATCCCTTGGGAGTTCCCTTCAGGAAATTAAGGAATTTAAATCATTTAAATCATTAGAGAAATATTAAGCCGGATAGGTCTTTTACTCATACAACTTGGTTCTTTATTTTTTAATTTATAAATGTCAGTGGGATGTTTTTTGAGGTACTGTTTTGATACGTAGAATCGAGTCAATGAGCCGCGGGTCATGCTATAATGTGCATGTGTGTACATATGCGCCATATGTTACACGTCAACGCTTCCCGGTTTAAATGTTTATGCCTCAAGGCTTCTAAATTGACCCTAGAATTGATATGTAGACTGAGTAATGATTTAGTTTGTGTTGTACTACAGTACATGGTTATTCAACAGTAACAATCAGAGTTGTACAAGGCATCATTGCAAGGCCTTGGGGTAATGTACAACACAATGGTGCGGTATTGAGTATTTTCGACACAGATTATTTTCAACAGAACCCTTTTTAAAAAATGCAACACACACCACTGTACAATTTTGCCCAGTCACTGTACAATTTTGCCCAGTCACTGTCACAATTTTGGCATCGCCAAAATCCCAATCTCTGGAGCACATTACTTTGGTGTACAGTTCAAAAAAACAAAAACAAAAACACATTAATAATTGATTTTCTTGGGGGGTAAACAAAATATTGTTTTTAGTCCAGTCCATGTTTTGAATTTCCATAGCAATTATTATAGTATACACACCAGGGGTAAACCCAAAACTATTTTCTCCTGTCTCTTTGAAACAGCATCAAATGTGAGGGAATAGATAAATTGTTGAATATGCGACTCTTACTTCTGGATGTTTGGTGTTTACAGCAGTAAATATATTAGTATTAGTATTTATTATTTGATTTATTGGTTTGGATTTTTTTTTCTCTTTTTTTTACCTGTAAGGATATTACAAATTACATGTATACACTCAACATTTGACGTTTGAAATCTTCATCAAACTGTCCTTGAATAAGCACAAACTAATTCAGACAGATGTGTAAAAAAACCTTTAATAACCCTTGATCCTAATATGTAGTTGACATTTAAGATAACCCTAATTCACATGACATGTATTTTCACATTAAAAAGCCTCCCTATGAACTATTCTACATCTTTCAGCTCTTCATCAAACTGTCCTTGAATAAGCATATATAATGGTGTGGTTTTAACCTGATAAACAAAAACCTTCTCACTGAACAGTATGTCTGTGTGTGTGGTGTAGCACTGTGATTCTTGAGTCAAAAGCAATTGGCAGTTCCATCATGCTGTACCGAGAAACGCTACGATATTAGTGACTGATTTGACGCTAAGACATTTATAATTTACCATGGTTGGTTCACCTCGTTAACTGTCATCAGCCATCTTTATTTGCCAATGATGATATCAGGTAATGAGTTGAACCAACCAATCGACTGATACCAATGTTCATCTGATGCATTGGTTAAAAACAAAAAAAAGATCTATTAGCAACAAACTTGTCCAAATGCTTTTTCAGCACAATATTATACGGTACAATAATACAACAACAACTGAACCCAGTTTCACACACTTTAACGGATATTTCAGCAGGGCTTGTTTTATTTATTATCAGTTTGACTCCATTTTTATCCACATACAGATGAAATATTTCTGGACTTTTTTTTTCAAGTCCATTGAATGCTACTTTAACAAATTCCAAGAGTCCATTTCTATCAGTAGCAGATGATAGTATTCTTGCTATCTATTCAGTGAGTTAAGAAAAATCGGTCAGATTGTATATTTCAGCATATTTTCTGTATGTGTTGTGGTTTTAAAAATATTTATGCATTTGCATTTTGTTCACCAGAATGATCTTTGGCCACTTGCAAATATTCTCTGTGACATCATGATTATTTGTGAGTTAGACGGATTAGAAACACCTCACCACATTTTCCCTATCGTTTGTCTCCTTCCCCCCTTTGCTCCTGTGTATCCTTTCTTCCTTCTCCATTGCAGATCAATGATCTCCACCCATTGTATTGACATTTTCTGTGCTCTCCAAGTAACACTACACTGGTCAGAAAGAGTCATCCTCCAAACTCAGTTTTGGATAAAAATAGAGTTGTCACTTCGTTTCGCTGCTGAAGCCACAGTATCAGTTTCATCAGTGATTTACAATGATCGGCTAGCTGTTACTGTTACATCAGCTCACATTAGCTCTTAGGGCTAGCTCTCTAGGGCTAATGTGTTTAACATATTAGCTAATTATTAAATGTTTTTGTTGCCTCGATGTTTCCTCATAACAAAAACGAATCTTTCTTATGTTTGAAAAAAAAAAAAAAAAACAGCTGTCTGCACATGTCAGGTTTTCTTTTCGTTTCTTCCTTGTCCTGTTTTTCATTTCACTTTTGATCTCCGTTCTTGGCACTTTGAAGCCCGAGTTTGACTGATGCCTTGAAAGCAGGTCAGCACAATCACATTTTACTCCGTCACTCAAACAGGAAACTTTCCCTTTTTTTTTCTGGCGCATGGGCACACACTGTCAAGGAGAAAAAGAAAGAAAGTATATATATAAATATACTGTATGTGTATACGTATATAATTTTACATTATTTCTTAGGGATTATTTTGATATTTTGCGGTAGCATTCAGATGTACAAATTAATGTGTTACCACAACCCAGATAGCAACACTTTTATAATAAAAATACACTGATTATTTTGTCGTGTCAGCAATTTGCTTTGCCTTCATCTTTTTTTCATGGCTTTTAGTCGAAGTTGCAACATATAATTGAATCCTCCCACTTATTAATCATGATGCGAAATTTTCACTTTTTACATCGCTACCCGGAATGTTCCGGCTGCTTCGGAGTTGTTTTTTCACTAAAAAAAAAACAAAATACAAAAAAGAACCCTGTTGCGGATTGTTCACATATTTGCATTTTGCTTACTATGGAGCACTTTCAGGTAGCCTGAGTAAAGCATCGGCAGTGAACTCCATTAGGGATTCATCAGCCTGTTTCAATCCAACGGGCTTATGGGTTTCAACCTTTTCCTTGTTCTCTTGTCGCTGATATGCAAGTATACAAATTACCAGGCTTGTGTTGCATTCACAGGAGCCACCATCCCCGCCTCCCTGCCACAGTGGCTTCATTAAACGACTTCAGCAGACCTGCTGTTAGCATATTGCCATACTGGACGGCGACTGTTTGCCAAACAGTTCAGATCCTATGGTTTCTCTTTGCCATCATTTTTTTTTAAATCTTATTCTGGAAAGGCTTCATTTTTATACAACAACCTGCAGCAGGTTCTTTAACACTGTACGGAACTCAGCCTTTTCATCTTCCTCACTTAATGTCAACCATCATCTTCATCTCTGCGACGGTATATTTAAAATTCCTGCAATTAGTGATGTCTGTCAGACTCTGACACGATGATATTGTTACTTTATTGTCTTTATTGTGCAAACAGGAGCGTGCAGTAATGAACACCCACCGACTGTGCATTGGGCCAGGCTGTAAGCCCTGTATTCTTAGCATCGTCTAATTGTTCTGCCTATCTGCTAATACCCCTCTAGCGCTGGTGTTTGCTTTCCAATGATTTCTATCCCCTACTGTGCCCACCCCCCCTATAGCCATTCTCAACTAAATAATGGATTTGTTTGAAGCTAGTCTCTCTCCGCTGGCTAACTGCAAGCAACAAGCAATTTAATGTGATTCTTCTTAATGTGTTGCTGCTCTTCTCGGCTATCAGTGACCCTTGGAGATAACTGTTAAGTCATTATGTGGAATCATTGTCATTACGCAGGCTGCCACCACATGATAGTTGTACCTTGTGTATTTTTCACAGTATGCCAGTGACTGATGGGAAAGACATTAGGATTCTTATGAGGTGACTCTTCCCTACAGTTCGTCTCTCGGTGTAGCTTGTCCTCTACACTGTACTATGCCAGGTTAGCCTGATGAAAGTTTCGGCAACTTTTCACAGTTAGTGAAGGCAGAATGTTGCCTTATTTAGTTGACGCGTAACTTAGTGTCAGTCTGAAAAAAAAACTATTTCAGTTTTCATTTAAGGAAATATTAAAAAAAAAAAACTATTTCAGTTTTCAGTTAAGGAAATATCGAAAATACTTTGCTCTACTAAATTTAAATTAGATTTAGTCACCTAAAATGCAATGTTTAATATGTCCTCACTCGCTCCAATTCTCATACAAAACCATGTTTTATTGAACGTTATAATTATATCAAGTATTAGCTTAATTTACTACGCTATTTATTACCGACATATTTTTTCACTATTAAACTGTTTATTTATTACAAAATATGTAATAATGTATAATTTATTAACATATACATAAACATCTATTGTTGTTGTATTTGAATGTTGCTTTATACCTACTAGTTACTAGTTATATATACTAGTTTTTTACTAGTAATAAAAGTATATCTGTCTGACCTACGGGTACTGATCAGCTTATTTTGCAGCGACCAGATTATTTTAGCTCCTGCCTTAGTAGTGTCTTGTCTTTATTCTACTACTGGATAAACAATCACCATGATTCTATGTCCCGCCTTCTAGCCAACATGCATAGCTCTGATTGGCTGTTGCCATACTTTGTCCCTCCACTTTGCGTCACAGAGTCATCTCTTAATTATGTAATCATCGTTTAGCCGCTCCATCCCAGAAAAACGGTCATTTTTATTGTTGTTGTACTCACAGCCACGCAAGGTGGTGTTTGAAGCCCAGGAAAAGGTGAAATAACAACAGACATCAACAGAGTTTTTATGTATTTTTATATAAATACACAGAAATATGTAACACTAAAACTCAGGGCTTAAATTATGCTAACACTCAGATAAACATCATAAGATTAGAATAAGTAAACTGAAAAAACTGACTGAAGGAATATTTCATCCGCGCCACAATGACAATTGTTTAATGTTTCTTTTACCCACAATGCATGTCTTTTTGCAGTCTAGGTTCGGCTTTTTCATTTGGTGCAGTTGCTTTCTTGGCACCCGCTCTGGGCAGACATCATAATGAACCTGTTGAAAATGGCAGTAAAAGGAAATGGACTGATGCACAGACTAAAGCAGAAAAAAAAAAAAAAAAAAAAGGAAATGTCCGAAATGACAACAAAGTGTCAGTTCAGGGCTACATTAAATAAACGCAGTTAGTTCCTGACAGATGCAAACGTGAAACAAAATAGTATATCTATATAGTGCTTCCTTCATTTATAATATAAATTTGTATTAATATTGCTACATATGTCCTTCACTGTTTAAACACTGCAGTAAAGTACAGATTCCAGCACGAATGTCACCTTAAAGAATACTACAAAAGATGTATGATCAAGTCCTGATGGTTTTTTTGTGTTCCAGATTGATTGACAGATAAGGATGAGCGAGAAAAAAAAAAAACTTTTTTTAACAGTCGTCTTTGGTTTGCGTGCTGTTTCTCCAGATTCTCTCCTCGTATTTTTTAAACAAGCCCGTCATTAAATATGACCTCTCCCGTTGTTTTGTGAGATTTACGGGCGTGCCAAAGGAGATCCGTTGTGTAAATGAGCAACATAAATTGATGTATTGTTGCCCGGCCTCAGATTCCATTCATTCTACTTCCCACAGAGGTCTGTAAAAGTGAGCGCCATTACCAGCCAGTAGGCTTGTGTCGAAGATAAAAAATGTTAACGGCGCCTGCCACACCAGCTGTTATAACCAGTATTATATATAATTTTATGTCATTTTTTATTTTCTATTCATCGCTTTTTATTCCCTGCCTCCTCTTGGCTCGTCTGCAGACCTCCCTCCCTCCCTCCCTCACGTACTCCCCGCTTCCCTCCCCTCCCCTCATCTCCCTGCCTGCCTGCTCCTGTCTGTCTCACTTTCTGCTGCATGATGGTTTCGCAGGTGCACTGTGATCCCTACCAAAGCATGAATTATGACAAGACAAACACAGGGCACCGACTGAATACAAAAAGGTGTCGTAACAAGCTGCCCCCACTCCCACAAGCAAAAGATCAGCTCAGCCTGTGCAGTAGCAACAAACACCAAGACAGGGAGGAGCTTTTCCATATCGTGTTTTTGTCAACAGTGGAATCTTCTGTTGGATGGATAATGTGATACAACTTCTCCCCCAGCCGTTGACCTTTGTGTCATTGGATTGTAAAGTTTCATTGTGTTACTAATGTGAGAAAAATGTACATATGTAAAAAAATGTAGATAGTTCAGAACGGGCTCTGATATCAGGTGATGCAACTGTCTGCCTATCCCTATCCAACTTCCCAGTGATATAGCTGTGAAAAATCAACAGAAGGTCTTTCTGCCCCGACTGTGAAACCTTGAGAAATTAGTCATTTAATTAAAATCTGGAACCCAGGAAAAATTTTAATTTTTTTTTCTGGGGGTGTCTATGTTTGGCATTACAATCGAGAATTGGAACAAATACAAGGAAAGGTCGGAAAAAACGAATTCAATCTTCAACAAAGCTCTTTTTGTAAAAGTCCAATCACTTACATTTCATCAAGAAATTTTTTTTTTCCAACAATTCTCTAGACTGCCTTGACTTAAGGTCAAAACCTGCGCTTTTGCAATGTCTAAGGACTTCCAAATGTTCTTTTTTTTTTAATCAGACTGAGCTACAGGAGATGAAAACATGATAAAAAGCTTCAGAAATTATCAAATAAAAATGTATATTAATGCAGCGGTTCTCAACCTTTTTTTGTACCAAGGACCATTGGGCTGGTATCAGCCATTACTGTGGCCCGGATATACCGAGCCATCATTCGAGGTCAAAAGTTTTTGACTGGTCCTTGGTACAGGAAAGGTTGAGGACCACTGGTGTAAATGAATCTTTCTCTACAGCCAACATCTGTACGTACAGTTTATGAGAAGCTTCTGTTCAGTACAGTATGTCATCATTTGCTGTTCACCTCAACATGACTTTAGCCTGATCCCTATATCTTACGCTCCACCTTTAAAAGACTATTGAATATAATAAATATTTAATGGAACATTTTTCTCCCCATACCATCACACAAATCTAACAATGAAGCTCTGACAGGTCAGACGTTTCCAGTGTAGTTAACAGAGCCATAGGTTTTACCACAGCGATACCACATCTATAATACACCACATCTTTCTTTCTTTTTTTTTTTTTTTTAGATCTAGGTTCCATGCGTCTCCCTTCTTCGCTTTGCCTTTCTTTACATCTTTCTACCCTCCTCATTTTCCCCTCAGGGGGTCGGGAAGCAAATGGCTTTGCGCTGAGTCTTCACCATTAATCAACTTCCCATTAGCCAAACCTGTATAAAGCTTTGTCTAATGGATGCACCATAGTGGGAACACCAGAGAGTACATGAGTACACAGCTGAGACGAGGTAGATCAGGACGGAATAAAATACATTTTAGAGTAGGGAAGACGAGATCACGGCGGTCTATTTGATTTACACTTGTTCTTTAATTGTCTCTGTCAGTGGTTATTTGTCCGACATTCGTTAAGAGGTTTTCTTAGGTTTGTTGCATTACTGGGACTTCAAGTATCGAATAACTTCAAATTCCCTCAATAGGCTAACTAATGTTTTGGTAAATTACCGTACATCTTGACAATGGTTTGTGGAACACATCGAGAATTGCTTGCATTTTTCCACTAAAGCCTTTCTTTGTGCTGAACATTTTTCTTTCTGTCTACAGTCCTTCAAAATGCCTTTGACAGCCGTGTCAGTCATCTTGTCAGCTGTACACTGACTTACTGCCCTCTGCTTAGTGACGCTGGTCAGATACAGGCCCGGCATCTGACCTGAAGTACACGACTCCAGAAACACATGCTGGGTTTTGAGGTGGTATTTAAAGCACAGCTTGTGTTTTAAAGCTTTGATGAATGGATGACCAATGGTACTACAGTAATACCTTGAGATACGTACATCCTGTCATATGAGTATTCCGAGATGCGAGCCAGCCTTCGAGTTAATTTTTGCTTCGAGATACGAGTAAAGATTTGAGATACGAGCACGCTTACAGACGGCGACGCTAGGTGGCCGAGCACTCGGAACAGCCCACGCTGCTTCACTCGTTCACTTCACGTATTCAGCGACTTCAGTACGCATCTCCCGCGAGTCTTCCGTATTGTGTTTGCGTTATCTATGTGAGTTTTGAGGGTAGTCAGTAGAAAAAAAGTTAAGAAAGATAAAGAAAAGTAAAGAACACAAATCGAAAAAAGCAAAATAGTAACAAAAAAATACATAAGCTAAGCTTAGTTAAGCTAATTCTAAGTTTATGTAAGTTATGTAGTGTAAGGTAAGATACGTTACAGAATCAAGTGTCTACGTACGGGCCCACTCTCTTCCCTCCCTTCCTCCCTCCTCCTCCTCCTCCGCACATACCACATATCACAGGAATCCTTATATACTATAATTTTGTGTGTGTATTTGTCTCTATAGCAATTAAAAACATGTTTTTTCCATTGTTATTAGCACCAATAAGGGAGTTTTTTAGAGGACCGGAACGGATTAATTTTTTTTTCTGTTATTTCTTATGGGAAAACATGATTCGAGCTACGAGCACCTCAAGTTACGAGCTCGGTCCTGGAACGGTTTCTGCTCGTATCTCAAGGTATTACTGTATTAGATACACAGTGTCATACTGTGGAGCTCTGCCCAGACACACTCTGAGACAGTCAGACTGTAGTTCAGCCCAAGTAGCGCGTGTGCCAATTATTTTTAAAACAGTCGACAGAATCTTCTCCTCAACGTTAACATTTATATATTTTTTTTCTACTGGATGCGCCACATACCCAGAATCCATGGAATTTTCCCTTATTATAAACTGAAATGTGACTCGTTAAGAGTTTTCAAACATCAGTTTTCCAAGCCAGAGTCAGCAGGCAGTAATACACAACAATGGAGGCCAAGTAAGGCAGACAGCACACTTGTTCCTGTTCTCTGGCTAGGTAGCCCTCATCAGTCTAAACAGCTGTGTGATTTACTATCCTGTCTTTAGTTGCATTGAAAGACAAGAGGGAAAACACTAACAGGGCCCAATTTAAAAGGCTACAAAACAAGAATATTGGAGTGTGAGTAGGAGAACGCAGAGTCCAAAGGCCCTGTGATGTGATGTATCAGTCTGTCAATAGTAATGGCAACTTAGAAGCTGAACTTATGGTGCAAACAAAAACCTTTAAAAAAGTCGGAGACACTTCTTCACTCGTTAATAGACTGGAAAACCTTCATTTACTTTTTTTCCGCTTACGTTTTCCAGGAAGTGAGGAATAATATCGCCAAATACATGCAATACTTATTTTATTAAGTAATATGAGTTTATTTTTCTGCATATTATGTTATAGTTTTCATATTTTCAAAGCAAAGGAACTTAAAACTGTATTATTTTTGTAAAGAAATCTGTTGCTTGTTGTGAAATTTCCCGCACGTCAGAGATTTAGCTAATGTCTAAAATATATATGAGGCGGTGCAGGATGGAGCACCATTTCAAGACCCCCATTATGAATCAGAGACTTCTCCTTGGCACTGAATAATTCATGTCCGCAAAGTATCAGCTTAGTCAGAGTGTTTTTCTTTTTTTTTTTCTCGGCGTATGTCTGATGCAGGGAATAATCAAGACAAGACATGAACACTCGTGCAAATGCCGGAGACGTTGTTGTCAACGTGGGGGACTTCTTTTAAAGTAAATCTTCAGCAGCTCCGTTTGAATGTGAGATGAGAAGTTCCGCCCCTTTGAAACTTGCCTGATTAGAAGTGCAGTTGTAAGAAGCAGGAGTGGGTGGAGTGGAGTGTGTCAGTGCTGCTGCTGCTGCTGCTGCTGCTGCAGCTGCGGTTAGCCCCTGCTTTATTTATTCCAGACGCTCTTACTCTTAAATTACTCACACAGCAGCCAAGAAGCTCTTACTCACTGAAACCCCGCTAAAGCACCGTGTCAGCAACACTGGAAGGCTGAGTCTAGAAGATGATGCAGACAATGAGGGAGAAAAGACAAAAACACTCTCAGGGAAATTTCCTGGACTGTGATTGCAAGTAGATGCTAGCTAGCTAGCTCTGGTAACATTTAACGTTAGCAATATGTTTGTTTTCATTGAGCTACCTCACCCCTTCTACTTGGCCGGCACAAGGCACATTTTTATTAGACAGTAGACAGTAGACTTAGACCAGGTATGTGCAAACTTTTTGACTCGCGAGCCACAATAGGTCCTAAAGGTTTTTAAAGGTTTTTAAAGTTTGATGGTGGGGTGGGGGTGCGGGTCAGGAGTAGATAGTTGGAGTGTTTGTATAAGCTAAAACAAATGACATGTAAACGTCATGGCTAAAATGCTATAAGCCTTTTCCATGTCGTCTATTGGATAAAGGAGGGCATTGCAAGGAAAAGGTAGAAGTATAATGATAATAGAAATTAATAATAGTTTGGCCATGTTTGGCGGGCCGGATTAAAAAGCCAAATGGACTTCAACCGGCCCCCGGGCCGTAGTTTGTCCATGCCTGACTTAGACAGAAGTTTGTAAAGATTAGGTCAAAAATGGTGCTAATTAGGGTTGTTCTCCGTAAAAACAATAATTGTGCGACAATCGCCACCTTCTACCTTGAAATTCCGCAGACAAATATAAAGCACTCACATCTCCCAGCCCTTTTTCCGAGCCCGTCAATATATTTCCCTGCTTTTGCGAGAGCACTTGAAACGTCTTGAATCAGTCTGCGACAGCTGCCCTCAGACCCCGGCTTTGGAAAAATGTCAAGACAAGCTGAGAGCAAAAGATAGGGGGAAGTTGTAGTGGTACAAAGAGGAGAAGAGATAGCACCTGAAAAAAGAGGGGCAAATGTCAGAGAGGCTAAAGCATAAGATTGACAGCAATTGAAAAGAGGTTTGGAGAAGTCGCCACCAAAAAAAAAAGATGTTAAAGGCACAGTCTATTTAGAGACGAAGTGTGTCTCGTTACCGATACTAATATTTTTCACAGAGTAAGTCTGCTTTATTTCTAGGACTTACCTCATCGTGCGTGACTTGTATTTTCACTGTTAATCAAACAGCCTTTTGATCAGTGAATTTTTTTTTGGCCCCTTGTTTTCAGGTTGAACTTTAACTTTTAACTAAATATACAAAACTTTTACAAACACAGCAGTAAGTTACTAGTAATTCACTGCTAGTAAGAAAAAAAAGCCTCATTACCCCAGTGATATCAGTTGTTTAATTGAATCTAGGCCGAAATAATCTGCCTTTTCTCCGATGGACATTAAAAGACCACTTTTTTTTTTTTAATTTACCTTAACAGTAGTTCAATGACAATTACTTAAAAAATCAACCTTGTGCTCAAACTTGACGAAAACAGCTTATTTCTGACTAGAGCTGACTAGAGCAGGCATGTGCAAACGAGGGCCCCTTTTTTTATCAGGCCCATCAAACCTTTCCAAATTATAACCCCCCTGTTGCGCCGGGTTTGCCCGGCGGGCCGTATGTTTGACATGGACAAGAGTATGTTTTCACCAGCTACGAACCCACCCAACTGTTGTGTAATGTACATACATTTTCCTTTCCTTTCACACACACACCCAAACATACACACAGTCTTGGTCATAATACATGGTGTTATTCCAAGCTGTGAATCCAGCTCGTCTCTCTACTTAGTACAGTGGTGAACTTGTAATCTTATGCTCGGCTGAGCATGTTGTTTTTCCATCTATCCTCGCTTCTGTTTCCTCACCCTGACCGCACAAATTCTCAGCTTTCTCTGTGGTCACTGTAGGAGACAGAAGAAAAAAAATGACCAGAGAAGATGATAATCTTTATCCTCCCCCCCCCTTACTGTCTTTAGCCCCTCTCTTTTAAGATATTACATTTTTGGCTTCCTAGTGAGACGCACACTGTAGGAACATTTGAATTTCTAATCATTGAAAAACCCCACTGTTTTAATTATCACATCTTCAATGTGATATTTTTTAGGTTTCACCGTTCTCAAACGGACATGTTTGAAATAAATAAAAAAATCCCCAATTCTTCTCTTCTTCTTCTTTTTTTCTCATCGCACATTCTTCCTTGAAACAAATACCAAGCGAGTTAGGTAGCTAATCAATAATGTATACAGCAGATGGTGGCTGGTGCAATCTTTTTAGCATTTACACATCTACTCCTAACAACACTGTAATTACAGTATTTGGCAACAACAACCCCTGTACTTTGAAAAGTTTGTTTGTTTAATAATGTGAGACACAAATCAAACTTTTATTTAAAATACAGGAAATGAATGCTAAAAAAAAAACAGTGGAACCTAGGTTTTCAAACTTAATTTGTTCCTGAAGGCCGTTTAGAACCAAAATGTTTTGGATGGATTAATCCATTCCTAGACCCTGAATGATTACTTATTCAAACTTTTTTCAACAGTATTTTGTGTAAAGGTTCATACCAGAAACAATAAAAATAATTAGATCTAACAAAAAAAGATATACACAACTGAGTAAAGAATAAAGCTATAAATAGGAAAGGGAATTTCATTCATCCTTACTGGAGTTGAGGAGTCGTGATTGCATAATGGTGGCTTTGTTTTCTTCCAAATTATTGTCTCCTAAATACTGTCACTGGCCAACTGCTTTTCGTTCATCCAATATCCAGTAACTTTTCCACTTCTTCTAATGTCTGAGATCTTTGCTTGGTGATCACAGTCACTCCTTTGACAACCTTAGCTTCTTTTATTGCTTCCTTGTTCGTAATGATGGCACAAATCAACGACTTTGTTAAGCCATACTGTAAAGGCAGATCTGGAACATGAATGCCATTCTCATGCTTTCCAATCTTTCTTTACTTCTATTGTTGTATCATCATTTTTCTTTCAGCCTTTCCACTTTCGCTAGCTTTTTTAGCGTGTCCTGGTGATTTATGGAATCAAAAAAATAGCACATCACAAGAATTACTGGCTAATTCAGTCAACAGTTCTTAGCGTATATACATCCCGAGCACGGCCTGAGACAAGACTTACGCCACACGCTCAGTCACTCAGTGATCTGCTCGCCTGATATTGTTGGCTTGTTCAGCAACCGAGTTATAGTACGACAACTGGGGTAATTTTGATTATGAAGACATGCCCATAACTTCATGTTATATCTACTCTTAGCATGTCTTGTTAAGTCAAAGTTTTTGAGATCAAGAATGGGCCATGACTCATGGGTAATTGACAATCATTTTTCAATAGGATTTATGGAGACATGAGAAATATGTACCCTAAGGCCAGGAACAAAATCTGTTGGTGTTTGCCTGACCATTGATCCTGTAGGTCTTCTTTTCATGTCCAATACTGATACCGCAACTTGGAGTAGCTGAATACCGCAACTTGGAGTATCTGCTGATTTCTATCCAATATCTTCTTTTCTCCTACAGCATGCTGTATTTCCACTGTTCGTGGCATGTCACTCAAAGTTAAGTTGAGCATTTGGGCCATGGTATCTGATCAGAACGGATATAGGTCTTGATTTTTGATCCTGAAATTTTAACCAGTATTGGACTGATACCGACTCAGAGTATCGGATCAAGCCATTCCTAGAAATTACTTAGCACGTAATGGTTGACCCAGACAACAGTGACGACAGACTGTTGGGAAGCGTAAGATCTTCATACAGCTGAAAAGGGTACGATAAAATAAATGTACTCCATTAAAAAAGTATCCATATAAACTAGAGGTGAAGGGGTTTTTAATTTAATTTATACTCTGTTGTGATGTCCTTTTACCTTTTAGTGCCTCAGGTCCTCCTGTAGTATCCAAAAGTGTCTACCGACAACTAAAACAGGTTTTGGTAATATTTACCACCAAATGCAGTTGACCTCTTGAAAGAAAATAACTATATGTAGTGGGTAGTTTTGTTGAGTTACAGTACACTTTAGTGGACTTGCAAGATTCGACCTGTTGATTATTAGCATCGGTGAAATAAAACATTAGAATACGGTGTAGAGTTTTAAGAAAAATCTTTGTGCAAAAAAAAAAATTCAACGAATTGACATCGACTTTCCAAGGTGAGAGCACCGTGCTGAGAGAGATGACCAATGAATGACAGTTTAAGCCACACTCAAGCTCTGATTCCTTCAGGGTGTGTGTGCTCTGCCTTTAGATTGCAGTGGCCATGGCCACGTGCTAATTGATATTCCTTCTGGAACTCTCTGTTAGAAGACACTGACCCTCATTACTGAATCCAACGGAACAAAGCCGTTTAAGACGCTCATTGCTCAGAGCGGCTGGTCTTCAAAGAGCTGTGGGCTGCCATTTCAAAGCACAAGTCTAATTTATTAAAAAAAAATACATTAAGAAAGTCTAAAGAGAATTCCAAAAAGAATTCTAAAAGAAATCTTTAGGTCTCACAATTCACAGGCTGCCACGAGGGAGGCGCCGAATTATGAATGCGGTTCCTCTGGGGCTTGTACCCAGGACCTTCTTTGTGTAAGGCAGGGGTGTCAGGGATTCTACATCCCTGCCGTGACCTGGACATCATCTGTTGGCATCAAAAATGTACAAACAACCACTGAACACATATTGGGACGACTTTTCTCCCTGCCCCCTTTTAATCTCTTTAGAGAAATTTTGTCAGGTTCTGTTTAGGAATTAAAACCAATATGTCTGCTGATAGAACATTCAGGAAGCAGTTTGTCCTGAAGGACATCTGTCAATTCAGTCCGGGCAATTCTCCATTACAGGAGAAACATAAGACGGCCTTGTTCGCTCTAAATCAGGAGGTGAATTACTGGCTTTCATCTCATTTCGCTTCCTCTCCTGCCCTGTGACCTCACTAACCTTCCGCGACATCCGCTGTCTTCAATTAATGCTAGCCATGTTTTAAAGGTCATGGTCAGCATTAATTGATGGTCATAACATTAGCAGAGCTTGTTAAATATGACTTTGTTGAAGATCCTCCCTTACTTTTACCCCAGGCCTCTGAGTAGCTCACAGACAGGACAGTCAAGACTTTAAAGTCAAGACGTCTGACTTTAAATGTTCTCTAAAGCATCAACTAAGTATTGTAATGTGATATAATCAAAGTTTTTAAGTAGTCTGGTCATTGTTCTTTTCCATCTCACTTTCCTCATATCTTTTCTCGTATCTTTCCTTCCATCTCACTTTCCTCATATCTTTTCTCATATCTTTCCTTATGTTTCTTCCTCATGTCCAAACTCTCTTGACCTCTCTTTGTCTCCAACCTGCTCCACCTTAACCACTCCCATCACTCCCAGTGAAAATCTTCTGCAACCACCAACTCAGCCATTTGTGTATTTGACCGAGCAGCTGTCGCTAAACTAGAAGTGTCAAACTCCTGGGCTCGGGGTCACTTCTGATCCCCCAACATCTGGTCTTTGACTAAATGTCGCATGTAACCCTTGAAGTCATTTTTTCAGATCCTAGTTATACAGCCATACCATACAACTATTATATCTAAATGATCTTAGTACCTTATCTGTTTGGTGTTGAACATTAAACAGTGACGTGGCCCTTCAAAGAAATGATGGAGGCAGAAGTTGCCCTCAGCTATTATGAGTTTAAGACTGTAACAGGTCTCAGTGGTGTGTTACAAACCTTTCCTTTAATTTATTTGACATGATGGATGGATGGATAGATAGATAGATAGATAGATAGATAGATAGATAGATAGATAGATAGATAGATAGATAACAGAATACACTGTGATGTCCTACATATAGTTATCTGTGGCAGTCAGTAGCCTTTCACATGGCCTCAGTATAAAAACATCACTTTTGTGGCAGAATTGGGTGCTTAAATATTTTTAGAGTAAGAGAATTTTATTTTAATGCTATATTACTGCTTTATATAGCTATAAAGTCAGGGCAAATAAGATCAATGACGTGGCACTCTTCCACCCACAGAGAGGTAATGTTCTGGATTGCTTGAGTGAGCTGGGAAAGGTCTTCGTATGCCAGTGGTGCAGAAGATAGAGAAGGGAAAGAATCAGGGGGGTGTTGTAGAACCCGGAATAGAATCATTAGATTAAGACTCACATCCAAGGGGCATTTTCTTCTTTAAAGTTTTTGCTCACTGTCTCTAGAGATCAGAGCACAGCTTAGAAAATACAACTCGTGGACTCACTTTATTGTATTGCACCCTCGTCTTTCTAAACGCCGTCTTGTTTTATTTTACCTAAAACGCACGTACGATTAGATGAAAAAGTGATCAGCCTGCAACAGTGGCTAGAGTTGCTAGCATGTCTTTGTGGGCCCATAGTGTGTATTTTGCAGGAACAGTATTCTCATTGAATTATACTAAGGAGGCAGTTAAAATATTCTACACCAGGTGTGGGAAAACTTTATGACTTGCGGGCCACAATTGGTCCTAAAGTTGAACGGGGGGCCGGGTCAGGAGCAGATAGATGGAGCATGTAAAAGTCATGCTAATGGATAAAATGCTAAAATGCTTCTAGCCTTTTCCTCACCATCTACTGGGGACATGTGGGTATTGCAGGGAAAAGACAGAAATAAAATCACAATACAAACCAATTATATAATTTGGACAATTATGGCGGATGGCCGGATTACAAAGGTGAATGGGCCGCATCCGGCCCCTGAGCCTTAGTTTGCCCATTTCTGTTCTACACTGTATTCTAACGTGAGCACCTTATATGAATTGCGACGTTTATCTAATTCACGCTCACGATTTTCAATGACATTCTATTTATGATTTTCAATTACGTTAGCATGTTTCATTGATCATGCCCACGCATTAGTCAATCGCACTCACGATGTTATATAACGTGAGCAGGAAATACAAAAAATAAAAATAACTTACTTGAGCTTTCCAGGGCTTGCTAATTATCATAGATAAGTAGTGCAAAATCACTAATTAAATTGTTGGCTGACCTGAAGTGACTCTTCTTACTGTGAGACTGCGCCTGCATTATCTCTGCATAATACAATAAAGCATTTATAGAGTGGGGAAATGATAGTCATTGAAAAATCAACGGCTAAGAGAGTACAATACAGAGAACTGTCTAATTCAATTAGATAATATTGGAGAAAAAAAAGGCAGATTTAAAGATCAATCCTTTATCTTCCATTGTGAGAATGAACTGTCGATCACAAGTCGTATTTACATTTCAGTAAATATTGTGTCTGTTGTTTCAAGCAAATATGGCTGAACCATGATTCTGGCTACTTCTCTGTTCTCCTCTCTCTATTTTTTTTTTTTTTCAATAAACAAACTCCGCCTCGACATTTTTATTGTTCTCCTCGTTGAGGATAAATGTATTCGAGGAAAGCTGTCGTCTAATCTAGCCCGTGCATCAGCTTGTGTGCACAACAATGCGCTGTCATCAGTCAGCAGCCTATCTGCTGTGATGGATCAGGCAGCCATGGGAAGGATGGAGGGGCATGGTCTACAAGTCTTGCCAGATAAAAATACCAAAGTGGGGAAATTGGGCGAAGTAGTATCACACTATGATTTACATTTACAGGATTTGTGGTGTGTATTAAACATCAGGACAAAAGAAGCAGAGCTGATCATCAGCATTTAAAGTGACGATCTGTGCCATCATTTAGATATAATAACAAATGGGGCCGTTCACAGTACGAGTGGGGAGAAAAATAAAAAGTAATAAACAAAATTTTGAGCTCTCTTTTCAAATTTCTGTAGTCTGTTTATGATGTTGTATTGAGGCAGAGTAAGGTTTTATTTTGACTATTTGGAAGGATTAAAACTATTACAGTAAAAAACACAGTTGGCATCAAAGCTTCCAGCACAGTGTGTTTGCGACACTGATATGCTGTTGAATCATGCGGTGAGTTTCTGGCATTAAACCCACCTAGTTGGGGTGAAATGAATCTAGGTTTTGTTTATCCACACTGTATAACACAACAGTGACTCAGGGCAGACATCCTCACTTATACCTAACTGGAAAAATTATATATATATATTTGAGAGTCATTATTTGAAAATATTTCCTAATTTTCTTCTTCTTATAATAATAATAATAATAAATTCCTTTGGTACATTGTCACAACTACCAGCTCCTCATAGGTAGTTTTTTTAAGTATGTCATAATGTCAGCAATTTGGAACAATTTTAATGTTGGCTGAAAAACAGGAGCAAGACTTAACTTACGACACAAGCAATTTAGTAAAATACCTGAAAAAATCTTAGCGCTGAGAGCTCTGTCTTATCTCGGTTTAATGCAGTGGTTCTCAATTATTTTCTGTCATGCCCCCTCCTTGGGACAGAAGTGTTTTCACGCCCCTGCGACTTGAAATACTATTGAGAACCTGACATGTATATAGTTTATCTGTACAAACCACTGTATGAGTTGCTGCCACCTAGTGACTGGAGGCTTGTTATCATTCAAGCATTACAGCAGTGGTACACTTATGTCCAGCGTGCCATATTTCATTGAAAAGCAGTCATGCCCCCTCAGGGTGGCCCGCCCCACTGTTTGAGAAGTACTGGTTTAATGGAACAGTAGATAAACTTGGTTAAAGTGACACTTTTTTTGTAATGGAAAGCAGAGACTCCTCAGGGTGGCCCGCCCTTCATGTAAACGCTCTGCTCACTTTCTGTTCATCTCGCTGTGTTTACTATGCATCTATTTTAATTTTATTTTTCATCTTTTTATTATAGTTTTCATTTTCATATATATATATATATATATATTTATATATATATAGCTGCCCACTGTTCACTTTGGGGATGGGTTAAAAGCAGAGGTCACATTTCATTGTGTGCAGTGGTGTGCTGTGTCACAATGACAAGTAGTTCACTTTCCTTTCCTTTATTTTCTCTTAAAGACAAAAAAAAGAAATGTTGTCTTTTTGCTTGAAATAGAACTCAGTTAATAAGAAGCAAATAAATAAGCATTCTCGAAGCATTTTCCTGCTTGGTTCACACACACACAGCTAGTAATCAGGGCAGCCATAATTAACTTAAGCGACAGGCCATAGTGTCAGCTTTGTGTGTATGAATTTGTGTGTTTGGTTGTTTGAATGACTGTATAGAATCCCCAACACGTTCCAACATGTCATCATCAGTGCCAGGAGCTCAGCTCCAGCTCTGGGGAGTGTCAGTGTCTGGTGGTCTGGGAAAAAGCGAACACAGGCCAAGCCTACAAACAGACACAAACATGTCTGTCAACACCATCTGGTTTTTTTTTTTTTTTTTCCCCAGTTCTTTTTGAAAGGTCTCAGCCCCAGAGAAAAGCACCGAGAACTGATTCTGATTAAGTTGATGTAAACAGACCAAAATCTGTAGTAATATATGTGATGAATTGAGATTTAAGCATGGTTTTGAAATTGCAATATTAATGGGTAATAGACATTCACCTTAATCACGCTACTAAGCGCTAACTGCCCTCAAGCTGTTGTTGCAATGCCGCCACAGCAGCGGGGTGCCAATACAAAAGCCCACTGCCATATGCACTCTCTCTGCTTCTTCTCCCTCACCCTCTGTGTCTGTTATCTCACATGTACTTTGCTGTCTTCCCTTATCTGTCACTGCTGCTTTTGAGCTTGCACTCTGTGGACACCATGTGTAATTATAGAGTAATGTGATCTGAAAGGCCTAACCCTTGAGGCTTTGAAATAAACAGGATTCAGGATGGCGGCTAGTCTCCTAGTTCTTTGGAGTGACCGTTCGGCGGGGGCGCGGGTTCAGATACTGCAGTACGTATTGATGTTGCCAACACACTGGCACCGGGATCAGTGAATTTCCTTTTGTGAAAACATCCACTGTGCATGCTAACGAGGTGTGTGTGTGTCTGTGAGTGTATGGTATAGAGGTGGGCAGAAGTGTCTACAGACAGCTGCTGACTGCTCCTTTTGGGAAATACATTACTGCACTCCCTTTTGAACTGTAATTGGAAAGGTGGTAAATCCAACCTCTGGTGTCTTTAAAGTGATTTGCTGGTTTGGTGCCTGCAAAGGTTTGCTGATCTCCCTCTCTCTTCCTCGCTCACTCTGGATTTTTGTGCGTTAGTGTGTGTCTGTGTGGGTGGAACGAGTGTTAAAGGAAGCAAAAGTGAGAAGAAAGACCCAGATTTTGTCAGACGTGGTGCCATACAGAGAAAAATACTTGTCAAAAAGGTAAAATAAAATAAAAAAATAATGAAAAAAATTTAAAAATAAAAGTTGTTGTAGTTTATATTTAAAGGTTCTTACAACAAACAGGAATTGAAAGTTAATTTTTGTATTATGCATTTTATGCAGTAATGTAGTAATTCCACACTCAGGGCAGGACGTTACTTTTGTAGACTAAATTATGTTAAAATGATTAACCCTAAAATTCAACGTTTTGAGCCATTAGACATTATGACCACCATGTGACACATTCATCCATTATTGTTACTTTAAACTGGACTGTTACATTATTTATAATTCACTTTAATTTCATCTCAAACCATTAATGTGTGATACTGCCTTTGTTATTGTGGTTTGTCCCAACATGATTGCATTCAGTTACTTAGTTGTGTCTTTAAACACATTCTCCTTAACTCCGTTGGGGCTATCAAACTCCGAGCACTTCCCACAATTGAAAGTTTTAAGGGAAATATCAGCATTGATCAATGAGCAGTTTGCCTTTTTGGCTCTATTTTCATTTTTTAGGATTAAATGGCACTCTAAGTGAACGCAGCAGTCAAATAAATGCCAGGATTTATTTCATTTGCTCAGAGTGTAAGATCCATTATGAGTGAGTAAATGGCTTTGATTAGAAGTGAGTGCGGCCACTTAACTGACAAACCGTTACCAGTGGATTGAGGTAAAATTAACAGGGGTGGAATTAAGTTTGCATAAGTTAGAAATATGAACAGAGGGAAAGCAGCTTGAACTGAATCAAATATTTTGCCTGTTACTAAACTTTTTTTAACTAAAGGAAGAAAACGGAAACCGTTTTCCAATGAATCCGTGACATTGAATAGAACAAATATATACTCCACAAAATCAAGGGGAAAACTTCACCCTACCCTGTTAAAACTCTAGAGTTTCTTATCAGGTACAAATGCTGTGATGCCATGAACGGTGGCTGTTTTTATTTTCTGCAGGTTTCAGTCCTTTTACTTTCTGGCAATCAAATTATGTCTAATCAAAAAAAAAAAAAATGCAATCTAGGAATCAAACATGGCCTAAAGAAACATGAGCCATAAATGCAGTTGTTTATTTATAGACTCAATACCATGCTTGTAATTTAATCAACTTCCTAGAAACATGTTGTGGAACAATGATCTAGTCCTTTAAAGGCAACAATGCCTATAACCACTCCATAACCAGTCAGATCAACTTTTTGCATGACATGGCATAAACAGAGAGGCAGGTTCTGCAGCATGTGTTATGTAAACAGTAAGTAAACTATATGTGGCTGCCGTAATGAAAGCTGGGCTTTATTAAGTGTAAAGAATCTTATTTACGCGTGAATTATGATTTCTTGTCATTTCCTATCGTACTCAGTTTGTTATATTTTTGCCGGAGGTTTCACTCTAAAAGTAGCAGCAGCATGTTTGCAGTACTTGAGCAACATGGTGGGTCATTTAAGATCGTCCTTAGGAGAGCCCAATATTCACACAGTTTCAATGTGATGGGTAATTGTTATATACATCACTTATTATAATTTAAATGATTTTCGATTTCTTTGATTATATATATTTTTTCTTAAGCAAAGTTAATGCACAAAAATTACATGTTCTATTAAGAACTAAATAAAGACGATAAGAATGATATTCCAGGTTTCCACATTGGTAACATGAAAAGGCGGTATCGAGTTACCCTTCAAAATATCTAAAATTAGCAAACCCTCTTCGTTCCTTGCCGTCTTGTATTGACATTTATCCTCTTATGTTACATGTTAGCAGTGTCGCACAGCCGTAGGCGACAAACACCCCTGCACATTTCATGTTATTAGCGTAATGGGCTAATGACTTTATCAGTCCCTGTCTCAGTGTGAGTCCTATAAACCCCCGTAGTGTGTAAGCGTGGCTAGACACAGAGCCGATCTGAATAAATGCTGTAAGGGTCTTTAATTAAATATGTCATCTTGGCTTTTGATAAGCCAAGTACTGCAATTTTGCTCATGGCTATTGAGCCCGACTCTTACAAATGACTGTCCAATCTAAACCAGCACAGGAAACTGGAGGAAAATACTGTGTTTTCATTAATAATGAATTAATTCACAGAAGAAGAAAAAAAACAACCCAAATGTGCTGAAAGTAACTTATCTCTCTATGTAAGTTCAAGAGCCACTCGAAGGTGTTAAAATTCCACACAACCTTCACAATGCATCTATTTGTGCACTCAGCACTGACAGTACCACTCTACAGTTCTTCTGAAAACAAACTGTCTCCACAAACAGTGCCAGTTATTTCATTGTCACTTGTTTGGATATTTGAAGAACTTCCTGGGTTACACTGTCACTGGACTTCTCTCATTTTCAACCAAATACTATCCCTCCATCCATCCATCCATCCATCCATCCATCCATTCATCCATCCATCCATCTATCTATCTATCTTTAAATCTCACTTTTATAACTGTCTAAACCAGTGATTATCAACTGGTGGCCTGCGGGCCAAATCCGGCACACCAAGTCATCTGATCTGGACCCGCGACTGGATCCAAAATCAACATCAAATAATAATGTTCGACAAAAATGTGTTTTTATTTTGACATTTAAATGTCCGAATTCCCCTAGGTGTCTGTCCAGAAAATATCTGCCCTTTGACAAATATAGTTGCTGACCACTGGCATACACCATCTCTGTCTGGTAAAGAGACCCTTTTTGCAGTTCTCAATTTCACCAGCGTGTATGACCTGTAACGACTTGGTCTTCCACAGCCTTACCTTGTCGGAGGAGTTTGCTGTTCCTAAGGATTTTCCCTTTCATAGAGTTTCTTTTAGTTTACGACTGTGGTTTAACTCTGACTGGTTCCAGTCCTGTCCATATTGCCTTGTTAACATGTAAAACAAAGCCTTGTTTGCTTTATTAACATACATACAACCTCACTTTCATGGTTGTCTTGTCTGCCATGTTTATCAGAGACATTTCAGTTGTGCAGTATGCAGTGGTGTCAGCACTTCAGTTGAGGATTCTGGGACAAATCGCTGTTTAAAAATCGGCAGACATCATCTGACAGCAAAAAAAGTTAGGATAAATAGTCGGCTCTTGCTCATTCCTATATCTATGGATCCCACCCTAGAAAGTGCTCACACAGCGCTGCCTCTACGTCTGAATTATTGAATGCATACATCTGATGTGTTTACTTGGCCTGGCCTGTGTCCGTATGAATAAGTCATGTTGTGTCACATGCACAGCATGTAAAAATATACAAAGGCTGACTCAAGGGAACGTCACGTCTGTTCCTAGGTTCGCTCCTGAAACGTTATCATATGTAATGTTGCATAAACTCTTTCTAATGTCAACATCAAATACTCTCTGAGTTTCGATCTCAAATGTTTTATGCTATTGTCACCTGTGTGGGAGTGTCAATATCAATTTAGATGAAGTTTGGACACACCATCTCATTCAGTGTTTTTTCTTTAGTTTTACTACTTTCTGCATGAAATCATCAAATCTTTGCTGCAAACCTTTAGCCTCCTCTCAGTGAGCTTCATGATGCAGTCACCTGAATGGTTTCACCTCACAGTGGTGCCTCACAGTGGTTCATTTGTGGAATTTCTTGCCTTCCTAATGGGGTTGGGACCATCGGTTGTGAGAGAGTTGGTGCACAGCCGACAGCCCTATTTGACCACTGTTAGAATTCATATTATGGCAAGAACCAATCAGTAGGCACACAACCAGCATGCATGTATCTGGGCATTGTTAGGTCTCCATTTTGCCACCTTATGGTTGTGTTGGACACGTCCATCCATTAGACCCAGTGTATCTATGCTCCCAAATCGCTCCATTTTGCCACCTTATGGTTGTGTTGGATACGACCATCCATTAGACCCAGTGTGTCGATGCTCCCAAATCGGTCGCATAGTCTTGTAGGTCATTTTGTCTGGCACATGAAAGATACAAAAGGGGAATAGCCAATAACTGACATTTTTGTTGTGAGCAAATACATTCATCCAATATTTGAAAAGCATTTGATTTGAGCGGTTTTGTCTGAATATGTTTTTATATCCACTTTCTTTATTACTTCATTATTGATCCCTGATCCTTTAATCAGTTCCTCCTAACTATTACCTTGGTCACCTCCTGTTTGTTTAAATGTGTTGCCGTACATCTGTTGACCCTGTGATTGGCAGCAGCAGTCGATACTATTATTCGGAACGGTCTATTGACAACCTGGATGTGTTAACCCTTTGACCTTGTGCCTGCAGGTTAATAAGGTGATAAGGTGTATAATCTGACATTTCAGCCAGAATCATCCATGATGAGCCCCCTTGTGGCCACTCAGTAACACTCTGTGTGGATGGTAGTGAAGCATTGTTAGCTCTTGAAGAAGGGGGAAATTGAATGATAGTAAGGTCAAATGCGGGGGCGGGGGCTATCTTTGACCTACTGTGACATTTTATTTAATGTTTCACTTCTCATTTCTGTCAAACAGCAAAAGTACTACTTCAGTTCATATTTGGACCTTGTTTTAGCAGCCGCCCTTTGGTCTGCGTTCAATTGGTTTTATGGAGAAAGTGTGCTGTAAAAATTGATTGGTTAAGTGCAGGGATTTGTGGTGTATGAACTTCATGGTGGTCAGATTTTCAACAGAGTATGGATCTGTAAATATACCTTTTGTTACCTTCTCTTTTTCCTGGACTTGGCCTACAATTGTAGGTGTGGCCTAATCAGTTGGGAGTCTTTGAAAAGTCTTACAGGGGACCAGCCTAAAGGTCTTTATGTCAATTGACAGACGGTGAACATGCTGGGCACCACAGGTCACTACAAATGAGGACCATGCCGTAAAAGACCTTACACGGAAGAAAAAGAACTGTGAGGCAGCGATGGTGAAATAAGTCAGGAAAAATGTTGAATTCCACATCACAAAGCAAAGACATTTCCAATGCATTTTGCTTTTCCAAGGTTTGTTCTGCAGCCGTGTTGCCCTGCTGCGGACATCGTCGGTGGCATCTGTGCGCAGAGTATATAATGAAGGCTGACACACTGAGGAGGCAGCAGTCTCCCCCTCCATTAACTCTGAAATCCTGATTTCACTCAGCTACATTGAAACAGCGTTCTCCAGTAATTCAGTGCAGGCGGGCACACAAACAAACAGGCACACACATAAAATGTTTTTTTTTTTTTTTTGGAAAAGTTGTACTTTTCCAGTGATAAGTGAAGCCGTATCCAGAGAAAATATTTACCGCTAAGGGGAAATCAGTGGAAAGAGTTTATTTCAAGGGTTTCTAGCCCAGATAAGAGATGACATAAGAAGAAGCGAACATCAGAAAGAGGGATTATGACCAAACTGCCTCCCAGAGGCAGCAACCGATAAAGACCGGAGTTTTAGAAAATTATAAATAAATAAAAGTCCAACTTAGAAACCGGTGTTGAAGGGGAAAGGATTAAGATGACAGGTATGAATATCAAAGCAGATTGGGTGCAGCCTTTTTGGAAGGACACAGTGTCATAGAGCTGAGCGGGCAGAAATCGGTGTAGAATACCTTTCTTTATTCCCTTGTTTACTCACGTTATATATATTTTTTCATTTCCTCCAGAATGGATAAAACCCTGTTCTATTTTAATTAGAGTTTTCCTTGTCATATGGAATTTCTTACCCGGGAGGAGGTTGTCTACTCTATGAAGATGTGTTTGAACAATTAAGTCTTCGTCTTTCTGGGGGGGAAGTGTAAGAATCCAGCCAAAAAAAAAAAAAATTAAAAATGATAAGAAAACCCTCACTCACAAACAAATGAGCTAAAGAACAGCTTGGCTGATTACAGCCGAGTTAAGACATAACCAAGACCTTAGATTCAAATCATGCCTAATTAGAACAGCGGCAGTCTCAGCAGTACTTAGTTGTGTCTTCCAGAAATGTTTTGATTGTTTCATATCTCCGTTGCTCGGGGCATCTCTGGTTCTAGCTACAGGTTCCTCTTTATTTGAAGCTTGTAATCCAGTCTAATTATTACCACTGTTAACAGATGAACAAAATCTCATACATATATTGGTACTCCACGCGTCATAGGTAAAATTTAATATTCCTACTCACCTTCATTCCTTTTTTCTGGTTGCATTTTTTTTTCTGCTTCTGATTCGTTTTCGGCGACTCGCCCACTATAAAAGAGGGAAGGAATTTCATAAGTCAGGGATGAAATTTCCGTTTGCTGTATCTGTCATCTTATTGTGCTGGATAAGGCCAAGAGAATTCTCAGCTCAATCTCTTCCCTGCAGATTTCTCACTGTTGTTCCGTGTTAATCTCCGTGATAACGGCAAGGCCCAGGCTCTCTGTATCTGGAGTTTAAATCAATAGGCACTTTCATTTATTGAACTTAGACACCAACAGAGCATCAAAAACGGCTTATGTCTTAAATAAGCTGCTGTACAGTGTGCTCTCCTTTTTTCTTTTTTTTCCTCCCTCCCCTCTCCCTTCATACACGTGCTCAGACACTCTGACATTAACTGCTGTTTCTTTTCATGTAGGCTTTTGGATAAATTAGATGTGATTCAGCAGGCATTTAAAACTCTGGGGCGTCTCGTGCCCTAGAGCTCTCCAATCTGGTGCCACAAAAAGATGATGAGTGCTTTGTTCTTTTTTTTTTAATGCACTCCTTCTCTTGTCTCCTCACTTCCTGTCTTGTGTCATGCTCTCGCTCCTCTCCCCCAGGGCCCTCTGTTGGGCTTTTGGTGTGTGTTAATTCGTGCAGTAAATTATTGTTAGCTTAGTTGTTTGAGGGCAACTTTTCTTGTCCATCTCTCTCCCCACTAATATTCTGAACACACTGGTTACTACCTCCACGGTGATACGCAGTTTTCGTGTTTCAGTAAACCTGTAAACAAACTCTAGGGATGTTGGAAGGGAAAATGAAAAATGTCCTAAAAACACAATTTTGCTGCTGGCTTCTACAACTGATTTTTATTTATTTATTTTGGTCAGGAAGAGGATGTACTAAGAGTGGTTGTCCATCCGGTTCTGAGGTGCTTCATAGAAATCATAGATAGAGATGGAGATGATTGTATCTAGCTCAGGCAGCTGGGGCCACAGCTGGAGGGACAGACAGCGACAGCTGACTCACCGAGGGAGGGTAAAACTCTAGCAATAGATGAATGGATGGCTGGAGGGGCAGGAAAAAGGAAATGGAAGAGGGGGGTCAGAAAAGGTGAGGTAAAGTAGGATGGGTACAACATCCCAGTCCTGCAGCGCTGACATTATATTAAATTGAGCAATTGAGTTAAAAAAGATTGTATCTGTGTCTAACTTGTCACGGCAGTTAGTTGGTTTAAGTCAGGGCTGTCAAACTCATTTGGGTTCAGGGGCCACATACAGCCTGATTGGATGTCAAGTGGGTTGAACCAATACAATAATAACCTTATTACTCACAACTAACAATAAGTACAGGTTTTTCCTGTTAGTTTCCATGCAAAGATGTAGAAGTATTTTAGAAAATATTCCAATTTTAGGAAATATTTTACAAAACTTCATAAACATGAAGTGTGTGTGCAGTCTTTCAAAAGATATCAAGCCTTCATAAACATGAAGTGTGTGTGCAGTTTTTCTACTTTCAAAAGTTATCAAGTGGGCTGGATTGGCCCTCTAAGTGGACCTGTTTTGTCCCGTGGGTCGTATGTTTAACACCCCTGACACTCATCAGAGTTGTCCCGATAATATTATTATTGTGTATTTTCATTTGTTTACTTGCCTATACCAAGTTTCATCACTTCTTTAGGTTGGGTTTCATGGACTATAGACTCTGAGCAGAAAACATCCAATCTATTTAGTGTATCTTCCTTGATAAAAGCCCATAGGAAAAAGTGTGTATTCATGCTATTTAAATTAAAGTAAAAAAATTGACACTGTGGTCACAGTAGACAATACATCAAAAACTAAAGTATAAAAGCTGAACAAAGGTGAGGTCCAGCCTTTGAACACAGGAAACAAGAGAGAGATGGACCTACCTAAACAACACTAAACCCCACAGTTCATACTGTACCACATTGGAATTGCAAAAATACTCTCTTCTCTTCAAACTACTACTGCCCCATTCTGAATCTACGTTACAACTACAAATAACTAGTAAGGCATCATTGCCAAGTTAGGCAACGTAAAATAAGACCAATGTCTAACAAAGGTAGCGTGTCCTTGACCTGTTTTGAAGGTCAAATGCCGTCCTCCAAATAAGACGAGAGAGCCCATGCATAAAAATCTCAAACAATCTCTAGTACATCCTGAGGATAAAATACATCGAGACGACAAATTCCATGTGATTTATGAGATGTGATGCCACTGATGCAAAGCACACTTTGGAGAGATACGGAAGATGTTTTCACACGAGAAAGGCAGAACGTCACAAAGAATTCTGAAAAGAAAACTTTGAGACCACAGACACAAATCACTGAAGAACAGCAAATGTGCATTTTGATAAATGTAACCAATGAAAATAAGACAAAATTCGTGATGGACCTAAAGCTTAATCAATCACAATGAAAAACCATAAGCATTATTGCTGGATAGGGGAGTCTATGGAGATTAGAAATGTAACATGGACCATTTTTGTAGTCCGGCATCATCAACACCGTCCGCCAGGGGCAACCAGAACACCCTGTACAAAACAATAACCAGAACTTTATAAAACAAAAAGCTGACCAGAAAACATAACAGTTAGATCTGGTGACATGAGGAAGGCAGGAGTTCATTGACTACATATATGGAACCTATAGGAATTACAGTATCTGTATCAGGAACATATGAAACTACAGGAAGTGGAACGTCCGGCACTAACTGCTCACATGTTGTTGCTGCGGCTCTGCTAAAACATGGCCGATGAACTCGTTGGAAGCATCGGCCCTGGCCTTTCCGTGGGGTCAACGAAGCCTCATCTGTTCTTGGACAGTCAATAATTTTGACTCCAGGAGAAAAAGAAAAAAGAATTGGCTGAATCAGCTGCTGAGACCAGGATATGACACTAATACAGCAACCTCAGGGGCCAGTCATTACTGCGCTGCTGAAATATTAAACACCTCACATTGCTGATGCATATCAGTAACTGCCCAACATACAATAAGGAAGAAGACAGCCGGCGCGATCACACAATGGCTATACACGATGTCCTTTTGAGTGTGATTATTAATGGAATCTCAGAGAAAATGGCTTTTGTGATTGTGGTGAGGGGCGAGGGGAGGAGGTGAGGAATGCAGGTTAAGTGATTGATACGTTATTTTCATCTCCTTATCAGTGCCCTCGCGCACTCTCTCTCTCTCTCTCTCTGTCTTTCGCGCTCTCTCTTTTAAACCCCTGGAGGATATATCATTTCATATGATTAAGTTGTTTGCAAGCGGCTCTTCCATCCAGGCGAAACGAGAGATACCCTGTTTAGCTAGCCATCTCTCCTTTCCTCCTCTTACCTTAGGCTCCCTGTGCCCACAACTTCTACACTTACACTCTTTAATTCCTACCCTCTAATTACAGTGTCCCGTAATACCATTTTTTATTCCAACCCTTTTTTCCTCTATTATTTCATTCTTTCTCTCTCCCTCCCCTTTTGAAAAAGCATTAAAGCTGTTTACTTGTCTATCTTACTTTGTGGTTTAATTAACCTCCTCTATCTATCTATCTATCTGTCTATCTATCTATCTATCTATCTATCTATCTATCTATCTATCTATCTATCTATCTATCTATCTATCTATCTATCTATCTATCTAT
>NC_024307.1:33393556-33396309 GCF_000523025.1 Cynoglossus semilaevis
TCTATCCATCCATCCATCCATCCATCCATCCATCCATCCATCCATCCATAATAATTACCAGCATATACCTCATCACATCTAAAAGTACCAAAAGAAGAAGACATATAGTAGCATGATCGTATTTTTGAAGATATTTATAACTAAAATAAAGGTGATTTGTTTTAGGCTTCATCAGGCTGTACTCTACAGCTGAGGTTAATCCAGATCTAAAGGAGGAGATCTTACATAAGTCACCGACACTTGGCAGAGTCCACAGGAAGTTTCTCAACACAGCACATGCATAAGTACTGGGGACTGAACAGGGAAGAAAGCTACTGAGCAGAACAAACAGGAGACGGGAGTTAAAAATTGATGACTTGCGTTTTGTGTTTTGCCATTCCCCGCTGTGCAAGCAAAGAGATTCTGCTCGTCCTAGTTTCCTCACCCGGTAGAAATAGCTAGGCCTTCCCTGTCATGTGAACGCCTGCTCAGATCTTTGCAACCGCAGACATTGCAAATGTGGCCCACATTGGCTCTCATTTAACACCAGGAAAAAAACACCAAAGGAGGATTGATTCATGTTTAGACTATCATTAATTTTGTGGATTCAATACGTGTGTGACGCTTTGGCCCAGAGGCAATGTCTCTGTCATTGGTGTGGAACCCCAGGGTTCACCTCCTGGACAAGTTTGAATCCCGGTTAGGGCGGTTGGTACCTTCCAGTGGACTCACCACCTGCAGGAAGGTTCAGGGGGGTTGGTACGGTGCAGTGTGATTTGGGTGGCGGTCATGGAGACTGCTGCCCCCGCGACCCAGTAACAGATAAGCGGATGGAAATGGATGGATTCGATACGTGCTCTCTGCATTAACCAATAGACAAAAGGCTCTGATTTCTTAGTATTCTTCCTTCATCTACGACCTCACTTCCCCAGGCAGGTTTGTGGTGGTTTTCAAGTCAAGATAGAAGTCCATCTTGGGTTTGTGTTTGTGTGACAGACCTGTTCACCTGTGCATCTTGTTGTCCTCTGTATTCCCTGTTTTCCTCGTTCAAGAGTGGATTGGAGTAGAGCAGCAGGTGTTGTTAGTCCTTAGAGTGTTTGGTCGTAATGAGTTCCCAGTCCACACTCCACGTCCTCAGAAGGACGCTGCTATGGTGTCAGTGTTGTATATAGAACTACATGTTGTTTTACTTTGTTCACATATTTAGAGGTCATCTTATGAAGATCTGGGTCAAATATGTTTCTTTTCATTTCTTTAGCTGCTGTAGTATTTATTTATGTTTATCTTTACTGTTTGGAAAGGTTATACCTTTAATAAGGTGGAAATGTATTTTTAAATACACTTTTGGATGAATGGTGTCAACCTGCATTCTGTTGCAACTGATTGAAGAAACAAAACATGCATGTAGCTTATTGGGTTAAAGAAGATATAAGGCCAGGGATTTATATATTTTTTAGTCTTTATTTTTATTATGCCAGTCCCCTAAACATTGCCCTTCGGGGGTGCCAGGCTTTTCCAATTTTAACTTTTTTTTTTTGTTCCAGAGTGAGAAAAACTCGTGATTGGTAATTTTATTTACAGCTGAACAGTTGTTCAGTTCAGTTACGTTTTCGAGCTAGGGGGGCTCAACAGATACCTAGATACCAAAGCGGGGGTCAATACATAAAAGTTTAGGAACCACTGGGTTCCTGGACTGTGTTTGTTGACAAATCTATGGAACCCAGTTTGTTGTGCAGGAGAAAAACACTACAGACAGTTCCCATGCTTCCCACCAATTCCCAGGCCTTCCATGACGCTGAATTATACTGAACTGATTTCAAGCTAAGTTTAAGTCTTAAACCTTCAAACCAGCATTTTGTTTCCACTAAGTATTGTGTATTTATCTTTAAAAATCCAAACAAGGTTGTTGTATCCTAAAGGTACGATAGATAGTGATAGAAATACAAAGAAGAACCTGCAAGACCTCAGTGTTAACAGTCAACATTGTTTTCTGACTGCAGAATCAGGGACAACATCCTCATCCTCTGTGTCATATCACCTTGTCGCTGACAGTGGCAAGCACAGCATCCCTCGCATCTCCTGTTTGTCTGACTCTGTGCGCACACGACTGGGTAAATGTACAACAGTCAAGACTCCGTTCTTGTCATCAGCGCAAAAAGACCGACGCTGACTTTTCCTGCTTTGTCCAATTTCCTTGCTTCTTGTCTGGAGTACAGAGCTCCTGTCCCAGCTGAGATCTCTATCAGCAGTGATTTACCTGACAAACAATCCGTCTCCCTCCCTTTCTCTCCCTCTCTTTCTCTCTATCTCCCCCTCGCTCCCAGGGCACCCTGTAACTCCCTGTCTGTGTTTTCTTTTTCCACCGCGCACATCTGTCTCCTCAACATCTCTAATTGTTGTTTTCATGTCGTCTCCTCCTGCCTTTTCGTCTTTTTTGGCTTACGCTAGGTACTCGGGCTGCTTACAAAATAAAAACATAGACAACAACCAATTATCGTACAGGGAAACCAGAGGGGGGATTTAATGGGGAGGGGTGTTGGCATCTGCCTCCTGTGATGCAATTATTTTATTTCAAATGTGTTATTAGGTAATTAGATTCTTTTTTCATATTTCCCCGTTGATTCACAAATGCTTTGACTGTGCGTATGTGTTAGTGTGTGTGCAAGAGCTCTTATTTATATATAACGTCTAACCCCAACATAAGATTGAATGTGATGTCTTTTCTATGAGTGTGCTTTTCCTGTTTAGATCTCTCATTCCCCTCCCACTCAACC
>NC_024307.1:33396399-33404513 GCF_000523025.1 Cynoglossus semilaevis
TCTCACTTCTCAAACCAGACACATACAAACACTCTCCGTTCGGTCTCTGTTCTTCCCTGTTTATCATTGTTACTGCCTTTGCGGCCAGAGGATTAGATTGAGTCCACCTTTTTCAGCTCTGATTCTCCACATGACTCTCGTGTTTCCCTTTCTTCTCTCCTGACGGATACAGAGCTGTGTGTGCACATGTTCCTTTTTTTTTGAGTCTGGGGGGTTGTCTGTCTGGATTGGGGGAAGTGAAGAAAAGAGAACTATGCGGGCAGGAAGGATGCACTCGCTGCTGCAGCTTCTGATTCAATTAGCATGAATTTCACAGCAGAGGCAGCAGAGGCAGTAGCGGCAGCATCATCACACTCGCTCTCAGAAAAGCAGAGGCAGCACCCTGTGTCGGAGCTCCGCTGAGAGGACCGGTGGCTGCTTCTCACCACCCTCCCACCCTGGACAGCTGTGTTCAAAAGGGCAGAGAGACAGAGAGAAAGTGAGAGAGAGAGAAAGAGAGAAACTGGAATATTTTTTCTTTCAAATGATGAGCGGCAATCGCAAGCAAGAAGGAGCTTGATCACAGGACCGGAGGATTATTGTTTTGAAGTGGACAAATAGGCAGAGGCTCTCAGAGCCTGTGTTTTGGTTTGTCAGGGTCTCTTCTTGGCGCTGCTCTGCTTTCCGTGATCCATATTGATTTATCTTTATACAAGACAGAGATTTCAGCAACGTAGCATTTGGAAAAAGCCAATTGATTTGTCTGCCTTCATCCTTTCTTCTTAGCCCTGCTCTTTTATTCATCCGTTCCTCGTTTTTCCAGTACGGCTTTGCAGCTCCTTTAGGAATTCAAATCAGGATTTTGTAGCACCCTTTACCCTTCTCATCTTTCTTTGCTTCTCTCTGTTTTCACTCAAGTGGTCTTCACAATCCTCCAAAGGGATGACAGGAGAACTTTGTGTCACAAGGAAGGCTTGGAATATGGGTGGAAGAACCCTCTGAAAATCTTTCGTAGGGAATAGAAGTTCTGCTCGACATTCAAATCAAAATGATGTAGACAAAATATGTTTTTCCAAAGAGCTAAAATGGAGTCTTGTGATTGGTCATTCAGTGCAGTCGAGCTGTGATTAATTACATAATGTTGACAAGAAAGCCACTTTTCAAACCAGTTATGTTATAGATTTGACCTAAGACGTTTTTTTTAAAGAAGAGCAGCAGTTCATAAGGATCCATTCAGAATATTTTGGATATCGTCACTAGACTGTTGGAGGATTTTGGAGTCTTTCTTCTCTGGAAGGATTTTTAATTTTCATTTTGTTTACCTAGTTTATTCAAGACATTTAAGTTTTGGAATTTTTTTTTCATTTTTCAAGGAATTTTTTCTTCTCTTTTTGGCTTGTATTTTTTTTCTTTTTTTAATCTGCTAATATTTCCTTCCTTGGGCTGAAAACCAAGGGATTATGGGCCCTGGATGCATTTGAGATGTTCACTTCCTGTTTGTGTTCTATGAGGGGGAGGGGCCTGATGTTCCTTTCTGGCCTTGCACCTATGGAGCAGGAGGTGGAAGAGGAGGTGGACAAGGGTTTGCTACAAGTACCCAGGCCAGCCGCAGCCTCACCTGTGGTGTGGGCCAGTCCAGCCTTTCTTTTCAGGCTGGTTCTTTCTCTGGCTCTTTTGGTTTTCCCCTGCCCCGCTGTGGCCGCCAGAGTTTCTTCTTCTCTCAGCACCACCCACCACGTCCACCACTTCCACAACAAGCATGGTACCGTGCCCATTGCCATCAACCGGATGCCCTTTTTAACACGTGGGGGCCATGGTAAGAGCGCTTATTTTTGCTAGCTTTAGATGTCGTTTGTTCTCGTCTACCAATTCCTACTGGCGACATGCCAAATACGTACATGTGTTAGACCGCCTCAGGACTCCAAAGGTCAGTGTCAGTTAATTTTCTTCCAGAGGTTGATTTATAGCGGCAGTGAGCTCTGAGTTAAGTACATACAGTAATCCTGGGTGATTGACATGTCCAACTATTGATCCATGTCATCTCTGCTAAGACTCTAAGGATCCAGGCTCTGACAGGCAACCCAACTGTCCCAACCCATGAAAGACCAGTATCTTGATTCATGTCCCTCAGTGGCTAGCAATCTTGTCCTTTTGGATTTTGAAGACACGTATCCAAGCTGCTAGGATTAGATGCTGGACTTGCAGGTATAATGATTGGATTATTACCCACACAAAATATGTGTTTGGGTTTGGTGTTGCCAGGAATGAACAGTGGTAGTATTAATAAGAAAAATCAATCTGAAATTGCAGGAACGTTCCCAGTCCTTTCCTATTTTCTTACAAGATATGGCGCTCCATGTCGCATGGTGCATCAGTCGCTGCGTTGCTCTAAGCCTAAACTGTCAAGGACGAGGCAGTTCAGTTTCACACCGATTCATTTCATGTCCCTTTCCCTGAGTTTTTTTTTCTTTTTCTTGCCTTTTTTTCCCTAGTGCTTTGTCCAAATCTTTCTTTATTTCCCTTGTCTCTTCCCAAACATCCAATTCGTGTATAACCGTGGCACCAGCCATAAATAGTATCTATTGATTCCTCCCTATGTAGGTGCCCATGTAATTTAATTTAAGCCTTGCTTTTCTCTGTTTTTTTTTTTCTCTTTTCATTTTTCACCTCCTTCCACGTCTCTCAGTTCTTACTTCAGCATACCTATAATCTGTATCAATCAAGTCTGTAATGGACAAAGGAGCTGGATGTAGCTTTCTATGTTCGATTGGCTGCAGTGAGAGTTAATAGGCTTCAACACAGAGATTGTTCCAAAGTACTGAGTACTGCAATGGCTTGTCCATGCAGTAGAGAATATGTGTAGATGTGTAAAATGGCTTTAACATTATCAAGCAAATGAATATTCGAATTTAGTGTCATTTGTGATTTATATGAAGATATTTTAAAGGAAGTGCAGGAGTGAGTCAACCAATTGAGCGCAAACAGGGAGAAGTAAGAAAAGAGGAGGATCAGCAGTGATGTCGAATAGAATTGGTCAGAGGCGTTAACAGTGGTGAGATGTGCTATAATTAGGGGACAGTGGAACTGTATGTGAGACGGGGGCTGAGCTGAGGGTGACACTACGATGAGCGGTGTAAAATGATCGTATCAGAAGGTCAGCTGTGGAGAAATTAAAAGAACAGTGTTGACGTGTTATAAGATGTCGGGTACTTTGGACAAAGGATTTTTTAAGTCTTTGTTGATGGGCTCATTCAGTTCCCACATATGAACTGGACATCATTGATGGTGAGTATTCTGAAACACCTCTTATTAAACATATAGGAATATTTACAGTCAGCAGTCAGTGCTTGACCAGCATTGACAGAGAGCACAGCTTTGACAGTGTCCCAGCCGAATTTGCACCTTTTTCATCTGCATCATTTTAAAATAAACTCCTGAAAGTGCACTGGGACAGACCAGTGGTTCTGGTTTAAAATGGCAGCTGCATCTAGAATCCTCTCCTTTGTCTATTGGTCTATTTCTCTTCAAACTCTACTCTGAATAATTAGATCGCACCTTCTATATCTGGAGCTGCTAAGCTACTTAAATTGGCATAATTAACATAAAAATGTTCCCTGGCTCACTTGGTGGCTTTATGGCTGCCAGAAGACATTGGCCAACTAAATAAATGGTCTGTTTGCCCTGTAAACCCATAGCTACAGCTGCTAGCACACTGTGAGCTAAAGCCAATACATTTTACTGCACATCAACAACAACAGTTTTTTTTTTTTTCTATTTTATCTGATGCTAGTTTGACAACTCTGCCTGGTACTGTAGCACTTTACGTATGCCTTCCCTGAAAGCACTGCTTTTTCCTATTCTGTATGTGTGTTTTTTTTTTAGTAGCACTTGTGAAACATTTTCATTATCATTACAAGACAGAACGCACACATTAGAATGCTGCTTGTGTGTGTCTGGGAGGGAGAGGGGTCAGTTTCAGAACTCCATCATAAAAAGCGCCATTGTAGCCTTGTGTATCGAGTCCTCGTCTGAAAGGCCAGCTCTACATGAACGGTCAACCAAGTGGCAAAGCGTATTACCACCATTAATACCCCACTCAGTTATAAGCACCCACTTGCTCCAAAGCCTCCTAGGGTGACCCTTTCTCATCTAGGTGTCATCGCTGCATCCCTGTATTACTGTAGATACATTCCTGAGAATGACACACACACACAGACACTACTCTCTCATGGGTCTGACCTCACATCAGCTCTAAGAGCCTCTAAGCTGTCTGTCGGCAGGCCATTGGTACGCCTAACAAATCTGTGTCTGCTGGGAAAGAAGGTACCTATCATCCATTAAGCTATGACTGTGGCCCCAAACCAACCCCTGGGTTTTAGCATGTCTGGTCTATGAGATTCAAGGCTCAGTCTTATCTCTGACTCTCCCATGGTGTCACTGCTGTAGCACGTCTGTCTGGATGAGCCCCTGCTGCATTCCCTCGCTGGCACTCCACCACTGCATAGATAAACCCATGTTGCACAGCACAATAACAACAAAAGTTGTTATTCTTTTATCGCACAGCAGAAGTGATGCATTCTATGATTTTTTTTTTCTTTTTTTGATGATTCATTTTTAAAAGAAAAAATGTATTAAAACATGACACATTTCTTAAACTGTTGCACCCACTGCAGCCCAGTAGGTGGCAGTAAGCATCCCGAAAAAAATCACATTACTTGAAATATTTTTTTTTAACTTCCTAAAAGCATCTTTGAATAGATGGTTGTGTGCAAATCCAGTTTTCTTATCACCCTAATACCCCAATCCTACGGACTCACCTCAGTGCAAAACATATTGCTAATGTTGGCGACAACAGTCCTGGCAGTGTCAAAGGTTTGGCCAGCCAACAGTAGGACATATGAGAAAGTTAGGAGCCAATGAAAAGTAATAAAATCCTCAGAAGAATGGCTGTAATCTTTTTTGTGTTTACACATTTGCCTATTCATTCAAGGGAGTCGTAAATCGTATGTTCATTCTTCCAATTAAAAGTCTGTGGTAAATGATTTGCTCTTTATATTATATGTTTCTCTTCAACAAAAATGCAACTCACTGCTTATAATTGTACCCAGCTCATGTCATTGGCACAGTTGGTGACCAGTCATCTGTCACGCGTTAAAGATCTCCATTGCTGCCGTGACCCAGTTTGACAGAAGGGGACAGTTTTGTCTGTCTGACCAACTGCACCCTTCCTCATGCAGAGGAACTTCATTAATGTCTAATCAGAAGCTGTAAAGTCTCAGCCATAGAACACTAATTACAACTAATTGGAGAATCTCGTCCACTGAACCGTGGCGTTTCACTCTGCTGTTTTTTTGTTGATGAATGACCCCCCCCCTCCACACACACACACACACACAGATACAGGCAGACTCTTAATGTTCACCAGGTCTCCCATCGGACTGTCAATTTAAGGCATGTTATAGTTTCATTTTGCTGACTCGCACATGCTTCTGCACAAACACGCTGCATTTAAACTACCTTTAATGATTTTCTTATACTGCGTCTACCGGTGCGTGCATGATTGCAACATCACCGCAATCAGTTCTCGAAGTGAAAACCCACTGGTTACGGCCGGGTCTTAATCTCCCTGTGCGCAATCACTGTCTCACACCAGTGGATTGTCATGTAGTGATGGTCTGTTGGTCGTCTGTGATTGATCATTGGCCAACTCATTTGTGGTCACAAAGACACAAACATGTTTTAATAACCCTGGACTGAAAGTGAATAAAGGTCATGTTTAAGGTAGAATGTGATCAATAAATTAACGTCCCCTCAAATTTGCCTAATGAGAATGAATATGATTCAATTTTCCTTAATTTTCACTTTTACTTAGTAATTTATACAACATTCTAAAGGTTAGCAAACAGCAGAAATTTATGTTTCCAGCTAAAGAAGGAATAGAAAGAGAAAGAGAAATAAAACCGCAGACTTTATGGCCCATAGCCGTCAAATAGTTTGATATGCAGGACCAAGATTACACCTCTGTCATTTCGTCCTCTGCGTTTTACCTGTTGGTGCTTTTTTGTTTGTTTGTTTTGTGGTTTTTTTCTGAGCAGTTTTTTTTTTTTTTTTTGCCGTCAGAGAGATATTTTTATCTTTCATGTTCAAGCGACCTTCAAATAAAAACTCATTGATTGGTTCTCCTTGTGAAGCTTTCTTTGAATAATAAAAAAAAGGACAATAATATGGCATTGTTGACACGAGGATCCACACAGTGGATTTATGTTGTGTGAGCCATATTTGATGCAAAAAAAAAAAAAGGAAAATGATATCATTGCAGCTATTTCACATAACAGCTAAATCGGTGGTCAATGTAGCTAATGGCTATATTTCACTTGTGTGTGTAAAGTTAATTACGTAGTTGCTGTTGATGCATCAGCCCCTCCTCACTGGTCACTGGTAATCATGGCAACACACACTACACAGTGCCCTTGAAGTAACAAGAGGGATAATGCATCCACATGATTTTGACCTTCCTTTGTGAATAGGATTCCCTATTGTCATCTTTGGCATGGATTCATTTACCTTTTACAGCTTGAACATACAATTACCTGACTGATTTATTCTAATGACGGCACTCGTTCCCTTGTTTCTCCTTGTTGTTTTTGCTCTTTTATTTGTACTCTTGGCCCCTCAGTCCGCGGTGCTTGTCCTTCTGTCCACATCACATTAATCTTCTGACTGCGCGTCGTTGCACTCCCGTATTCGCCATCAACATTCTCTGCTTTCAACGTGAGAACAGTGACTGGTTTGTCATTCGCTGGCTCAACTGCATAGGAATACTGATGAGTTCAGCAGCCTTCCACACCCACGCATCTGCCTTATCCTGCACAAGCGAATATACCATCACTCCGAGTCAGGGTCTTTAAACAGTATCCTCATAGCATGTGGCCTTCACTTTCACTTCTTCTACCTTTTCTTCCCCATGCAGGAATGGCACACATTAGTGTTTACTGCACTAATGACATGCTGCACTGTTTGATAATCACCACTTTATCTCTGGGCTGCAGGGGGAGGTCATGAGCTGTGTGTGTGTATGTGTGTTTCATCCCTTTACAAGTATGTTGGGAAGTGTTGAGGGCTCTCCTTTGTGAGTCAAGTCACAACCCTTTCCTTTTAGAGAACACCATTAGTATTCATGATTCCACCCCTCCGCATGAAGTCCTAGGTGCACGGCCATGTGCATGGACACTAGCATGGTGATGAAAAACAGAAAAAGGAAGCCTCAGGTGCTCTGGTCAGTTAAGATAAGCTTGCTTGGTCTGAGATTTCTCTCTCCTGCACCCACGATCCCCATCCCACACAACCTCCTTTTATTTTATTTTTCTTTTTACACCTGAGCGTATGTACCGCAGTAAAAAAAGAGGACGTGTATAAGCCAAGTGTACCTGGCTGCACTTGTTCCAAAAGCTGCCAAGTACCAAGTGTGTCATTAGCTTAAGTTAGTTCAGAGATTCTTTAACACCCAGCCCACCATTGCGGGGGATCCTTTAGTAAAGCTTCTCTTTTTTTTTTATTTCCCATAACTTCTTGGTCTCCTACTCTTTACTTGGCTTCAGGCTGGTGCATGTTTGACATTTTATGAAGTGTATTGTTGGAAAGTGGGTGTTTCAAGCAGCACTCTGCAGCAGTTTGAATCCACATTTGTGTCGTCTGGTACTAGAAATGCTCCTGAGCTGTAGTCTCAACTTCATGGTGTCTAGTGTGAGTTAGCTGGAATATAAGTGTTTCTTTAGGTTGTTTTTTACTACATAGTGGTAGTTAAAAGTATGTACTTACTACATACATGCATGTTTTTGGTTACTTACACAAAAAGGTGTCATAGACAAGGACGCGGAACCTGATGAACGTTCCTATTCAAGCAGCTGTCCACAATGTGAAAAGACACAAAAACAACACCTTAGTTACTTACTTAGTTACTTAGGTGCTGGAAAATCGTTACTGGCTTGAATAATGTGGAAGAGGAACATTAAGAGAAGTCACTCACCTGTTTCAGCCACATACTAAAACATAAAAAAAAAAAAAATAAAATGTTTCTCTGGCTTTTATAATTCAAAGTTTTATATTAGAACTCAGCCTTTCTAAAACTAAATAAT
>NC_024307.1:33404551-33431501 GCF_000523025.1 Cynoglossus semilaevis
TTACTGATACATTTAAGATTAAATAGATAGATAGATAGATAGATAGATAGACAGATAGATAGATGGATAGATAGATCATCAGGACGTTGTCTTTGTCTTCACTCACAGTATTTAGGCGCATCATTTAAACATATATATGACGTTGTCTTTGTCTTCACTCACAGTATGTAAATATTTGGACAACAATGTGTTTAATGCTCAGTCGTCTCCTTTTTGGGGGGAGGTCGGGGGGTTAAAAATTGGCAGTGTGTTGCTGAGATGTCCTCTTATTTCCACCAACCTCCCGTGCCACAGTATGTTAAACGACACAAGCATGTAGTTGGACGTCTCTCAATGTGGGCTGCTCCGTAGACTCTGCCTTGTAGACAGCATAGAGAAGGGGGCTGGATCTTTTAAGGGTGTGGTGACGTAAGCTCACTTTAATTATTTAGCCACAAGATATTAAAGCAGTGCAACTAGGGGACCTCTGCCAAGAAAAAGAGTCTGCGCTGGGAGTGCTCGCCATTAATAAACAAAGCGGTGTATATTATGCATGACTGATGCTTTGAAAAACTGCCACCTCTGCTTTTTGACAGGCAGAGGAAACCACTTTCATCAGATATGCAACTAGGTTGTCCCCTCGTACCCAAGAGCTGACATCCTTCACCTCTTGTCCTACGGCTTTGCGGTCTCTGATTGTGGCTTCATTTTTAAATGTAAGCTGCTAAGTAATAGTTTAAACATTTTCTTTTATGATGATGAAAAAAACATCACTATCGCTGCAGTGCGGTGAGGACTGTATAAAACGTTCCTTTAAATTATTGAAAGATGCACTGAAATTAGTTGACGATTCACTCAAAATGTTCTCGGACGTATTATTAGGAATGGTTGGGTTTTAATTGTTAGCTTAAATAAGTATAAGTTAAGTAGTACGTTAAGCAGTTAAGTAGGTATTGGAACACAATGACAGTACAACTACAATGACGGCAAACAACATCCTAGCAAACAATAATAGATAAGACCTAATTGGAAAAATAAACTAGAGATTTCCGATACTAACTTTTTGTGGATATCCAATATGCTGATATTGTCCAAACATATAATTCCTGATTCCGATATCGACCAATACTGGTTTATGGGCGAAACCCAGGTATGGGATTTATGAGTGAAATTGGATTGTAATTATCGGAGGAAACACTGATAGTGATTCTTACAGATATTACATAATGATGCTAATATTGTACGGATTATAACAGTTGGCCAATATTATCGGACATAACAGAGGTTTCCTTGCAGTGGATTCTATTTATTTGATCAATACCAAAGACATAAAAGGAAGCAACATAGCAGCGCTACTGGTTTTATACCTATTGTTTTCTGATGGAATCAGTCAGGTTCTGTGTTTTGATGGTGGATAAAACATTATATTTCGAATACTTTATCTGTCTTATATCCCCTTTACTGAATAATTTACTTAACAGATACAACTGTTACCAATTATTGCCCCCCTACATCTACCTATCAGCCCTGCATATAGCTTATTTGTTCAAAAAAGAATTCAAAGATCCAATCGAAATTGGAGCAGTGGGAAAAGTAAGGAGTAATAGAGTGGGGAAAAGGTAGATATATTTCACAGCAGGAATGGTGGAGTGAGAAAAATAAGAAAAAAAAAAAAAAAAAATCAACCATAGAGACCGATCGAATCCTGGCGGAGTTTGTTTGAGGCCCTAACTCATCTTTTTGCACACACAGCCTTGACACACTTAGATGTCCTCTCTGGGGTTTTAAAAGAGGCTGTAGAGATGAACCAAGGTACTACTGGAGCAGAACCAGAAGAAGGTGAACTCCCCACTCTATTTTACCCTCTCATCCAAGCCCATCAGTCATTTCACAGTGAAAATAGGCTATCCACAAGTGTGCTCAGGTGATGGTCCCATTTTTGGCGCTCAGCTCTATAGTTGTGGACTACAAGGCTCACAACTCTGCTTTACTGCACTGACACTATTCAACTTTACTAAGCTATTAAAAATATTGCACTTACCCTTCTGCTTTCACTTTCCTCTCCATTTTAACTACCCAAAATAATACACTGATGACTTCAGTTATTCCATTTCTGTGTCATATGTCTGCAGCACAGGCTTGAATTTCCCATAATCAGAGCTCTATTGAAAGTCTTGGTACAGCTCAGGGTGCATTTACATTTTTCAAATTCCAGGCACTGACGTGCACAGTGCAAGCAGACCAGGTGCAGGTCGTATTCTCCGGCAATGGAAAAAAAAAAAACGGAGGTCAATACCTGCTCAGAAAGTCAAGTGAAGGCGATAAGTCGAAGTGGCCGTAAACTAGATTGATTGCAGTAGAGAACAGTGCAGCCAGAGCATCTCTAATAGTAGAGGTGCAGGCCTATCCTGGTTTCTCCTGTACTTACAGAGAGTGCAGTCTATAATCTGTCTGCAGTGATAACTGTAATGTAGGGCCCTCTATCTCCCAAGGTGGAAAACCAGAGGTTTAGTCCATTGCCAGCATGTACGACAAATCATTCACTAGCTTATTAATTTCAAGCATTGGCCCATCTAACGGCCCCTGTCTTTCTATATGCCCTGATCTACCAGTGACTTGATTGGGGACTCGATGGGAGTATGCCATAAGCCTCTGTGTTTCATATATAAAGACTGACACTGATTAATCATAGGGTAGCTGTGGATTAAACATGATTAATTGCTGAATCACATTTAACCGTGATTTATCATATCTTAATAATGCACGTTATTTACTTTATTTATAATCAACATAAATCAACATTCCTAAATAAACTCTATTTCTCTGTGTATTCCTGGAAAAGAAAGACAAAATACAGCAGTTAGATGTATGTTTTTTATCTGAGAATATCATGTTGAAAAATGTGTAAAAAAATTAAAAGTTTAACACGTTTCTTCATAGAATCAGTAGATTTCAGTCCAGAAGTTGGACCAAAAGTTGAAGCTTCCACAAATTATTGAGTAGGATGGATGCTGTAATTATTGGATAAACAGTGCATGTCATTTCACCTGTACAGTAAAATTTAAAATTCTGATAAATTTCACCAATTACTGTATACAGTGGAACCTTGGTTGTTCAGTTTACAAACAAAATTTGTAACCAGAAATTGCCGAACAAGCCAACAATATCACGCGAGCAGCAAGTGATCACTGAGTGACTGAGTGTGTGGCGTTGGTCTTGCCTCAGCCTGCGTACGGGATATACACGATGAAAACTGTTGTCCAAGTTTTGTCGGTATTTCTTGCGTTGTGCTATTTCTTTTATTTTTTTGATTCCATAAATCACCATCATACCTAAAAAGATCGTGTTCCAGAACTTGTACAGAAAATACTGTTGAAAAAGTTTGAATTAGCAATCAGCCGGGAACGGATTAATCAATTTTACATTGAAAAATGTTTCTGTTTTTTAAAGTCTCCAGTTCATGAACAGCCTTCATTAACGAGTTAAGTTCGAAAACTGAGGTCCCAGTCAGAAAAATAAATTACATTCTTGGTATTTACTATCTTAAAATACACAGACTAGTTTACTATGTTGTCCCAAGTACGACTCCCGCTTCCTTTGTCCAGGCTGCTGGACTAAATGCCCATTCAGCCACATAAAGTACATTGAAAGTGGCAAAAACCAGTATTGCTAAACACTGAGGATTTACACCTAATTTATTGTAGAAAGTAATTTAGACCCAGTGAAAAGTCCTTATTTGTATCTCGTGTCCTGAAAGCCGGTGACGCTCTGCTGGTCACAGCGTGCACGTATTCATCAGTGGGGATAATGACTGTCCAGTACAGAAGCAGTTCTGCTGCTTTCACCCTGAATGGAATGCTATTATATTACAACTAACTGTCACCATGATACATAATCCTATAGTAACACATCGTATTGTGCTGTCACTGGTCTTTACATTTGCTGTGATATTGTATTTTTAGTCATTCTGGCTACAGCAGTCATCCAGTTACAATCCGGAATTCTCTATAGTTACCAAAAAAAAAATGTCTGGCATAAGGTCAGATATCACACCAATCTCCATGGGGGGGGCAGCAAAAGTCATGCGATGAATAACAGGGATAGACAAGCCTATAAGACAGGGGTGTCAAATTAATTTTCATTTACATTAATTTGTAACCACCACATAATTTATTAATCAATCTTTCTGCAATTGGTTATTATTTATTCAAAGTTACCAATAATGTAAATTGTTGTGTAAAAGAAAAAAAAATATTTATCAGCTCTGCTGCATGGATTTTATTAAAGGTTTTTAGGCTTCATGGGCCATACAAAATGACCACATTTGGCCCCCCAACCTTGAGTTTGACGCATGTTATATATTTATATTACACGGCTTGTTCACATGAAACTAATTAAGACTAGCTCCTGCCACATTAACTGGGTTGGTGACGCCATTCTTCAATCACCACTGACTTGTATTAAGCCTAGTGTCGTCAACATACTGTATCTCTATGCATCTGTCAACCGCCTGTTTAAATCACAGAAACCATTTGGAAATTTTGTTGTGCACCTCTCACTCATAGTTACCTTTTTACATTCACTCTTTTACTATATAGTGATGTCGAGTGTGTTTGTGCATTTGTATGTGTTTGCCCTCGGTGGACAGACGGATTGATATCCATCATGTGAAGGATTTCTTAGCACCACATTTGACTTGGGTCAAGTTTAGCCCCGTCAAGTGTACGAACTCCCTGCATGTCAGTCAACTGCCTTCTGTCAGTCCCTCCCATCAGTCATCTTCTGTCGCTTATACTTGTCTGCAGAAAAATGTAAAAACTATGGAGTTATTGATCTATTCAGATCACAGCGGAGGCTTATGTCGGTATGGTTGCTTTGGGAATGAAAAGGTGCCTGAAAGTACAACAAGCACAACCTGCCGTACGTTACAGAACTCTCCCTTAATAGAGCATTACTTCTTTGGCTCACTGTAACAGTTAAATGCATTTCCTATGAATGAACATGATTAGACGTTTCAATAAATACATTCATAAATACAAGTTTTTTTGTTTTTTTTAAAAAAGATACGACTCCATGATAGCATCGGTTATGGTGAAAATTTCATTCAGTTGTTGCAGGGTTTGTCTTTGCTACACTTATTCTGTGTATATGTGTTACACAAGGATGTATTGATAGGCCAGGAGGAGAGAGAGAGAGAGAGAGAGAGAGAGAGAGAGACGAGGAGCGTTGATGAATGCAGGTGCAGTGGGCGAGCAGGTGAAAGATGAAGAGTGTTCTGTTCCCCCGTCTCTCAGTGCCGGGAGGTGACCTCTAGCTGGGCGATATAAAGAGCATGTCATGCAACATTACCCCTCCCTGTGGCACCAGACGCAAATGAAGTTTTATTTTTCTGTGGTACCTCACTGAGGCGAAAACTCAATTTTCTGTATCTTTGAATAATACCTGGTGTTTTGACAGGCACAGCCCACGAAGAAGAAGAAGAAAAAGAGACAGATTGTTATCCCTTTATACATCTTTAGCTTCTAATCAGATGCATGTACTGTATAAATCAGAGTGATGACAGGCTCAAAGGAAGCCAAAAACATCTAGGGCTTCTCCCTCAGGATGTCACCTGTGATCTTCTCTCATTGGTGAGCTGAAATTCTTCCTGTTGTGGATGTGAATACATACACAAACATCTCATGTTCCTTCTCAGAAATGGGATGGAAAATGATTTCCTCGCTGGTGTTTTCAGGCTGTAAATGGCACTGCTATAATTACCGAGAAAACTGTTCCAATAGTTCTGCAACTATTACTTCCCCTCTGTAATTACCTGTCAGAGTTGACCGTCAACTCTTTCCATTTATTATAAGACCTTCTGTCGGCAGCTCCCTGGCTATTATTCCCCTAGCCTGCTTTTCAGTCCACTGGTGTCCTTAGTGTATTTCGAGTGGGCATCGTTGGTCTGCTGAACACACACACACACACAATCAAGTTCACTGGCGATAAAAAAAGAAGAAGCATGGATTGTTGCAAATGTCAGATGTGACAGAATGTCTCCTCAAAAGAAAGCTGCCAGAAACTTGTCAAATCTTACAGAGAAGTCAAGATGTCAGGGGTTTGTCAAGTGAGTTGTCAGGCCAAATAATGTGTGCCACAATGAAACCATTACATAATTTGAGCTTTCACTTTGTTTACGTGTGCAAAAAAAAAAGAGGAAGACACACTATGAGTAAATATTCCATGAATAGCACAATGCCGACATTGTGAATACAAGATAATTGGATAAAGGTAGGCACTTTCAGCGCGTGGGTTGGTTTAGCAGCTGTGCCTGTGTGTTTGTTGGTATAATTTGTGAAATAGATTTCTTTTTCTGCAAAGCTCATTAGAGAGTCATGCAACACATCATACTTGTTTGGGTTTAGAGTCGCTCTGTTGAATGTCATGAAAACACTTGTAGATGAGCGGAAACTGACAGAAGATCCTTTTACCTTAGCAAGGAGTAGGTGGTAGCATCGAGCTACTGTGTCTGTCATGCACATGGGTGCGAGTTTGTTTGGAAGAGTGTGTGGGTGTGTGTGTGTGGGGGGGTGTGTTGGTGTGATTGGGTGGTAGAAAGGCATCTTCTGGAAAGATGACTTGGCAATTAAAATCTGGCTTATCTCATCATAAATTAGACTATAATGAGGAAACGATCTTTGGACTAGAAGACCTAAATGCCAACAAGACCATTTTTGAATATGACTGATCGCACTACTCCATGGTTCAATCTCGCAATTACTACAGGAATTTCCAGTTTTAGAAATACGTACTTATAAATACCTATGTGTCACTGTATGCGCCCTCGCCTGTTCTGCAGGGAAAGCGCCAAGGACGGCTTCACATAACGATGGCAGTATTTTCTTTCAGAATTAAAGGCCTTGTTTTCAATGGGATTACCTTCATTCTTACATTGCAGATCTTAAAAGGACAACACTTGACAACATATGGTGTAAATAAATGAATACGCTAAAACATAGGGCAAAGCCCGTTGTCCGCATTTAATAAAGTGTATTTTTCAAAATGCTTAATCACCGTTCCAGAGCCAATGCTGCCGGAGATGTGCCTCTTAAGCTTTATCTCAAAGGCTCCAATTAAAAACTTCTACTGATTCAGGAACATTTTGTGTTCTGAACACATCATACTGCTTACTCTTACATTCTTCAACGCGGCACGCCATCTTTTGACGAGATGACTTTTTTTTTTCCAGCATTGGGAATATTAAAAAGTAGCAACAACAAAAAAAGAAAGAGGACAGATGTTGCTAACTTGGTAGTCTGGAAAGACACGTTGTGTCCAGAGTACTACGGAACATTCATCACAAAAGGAGCGCCTTTTTCTTTCTACCGACAGTCCAAAAAGATGATGTTACTAAGTACTGCTGCATAAACCCAAAGGCAGACACTGTAGTCCACTCTCCATAAGTGGTTGCTCTCCTACACCCCATGATCTCTTGATTCTTTCATGGTGACTGCTGGTCTTCATTGATCCTTCCTCCCCATCTGGCTCTCTCTCTTCCATCTCCTCCATCCACATCCAGTTTTAAAAAATATTTCTCCATCAGCGATGTAAAGCTGGAAGGCTTTGAGGGCATGCTGCTAGAGCAGCTGTCACAGCCACAGTGGACTCTCTTAATTGGCTCCCCTGGGGCAGTTCCCTCGGTCGAGCAGAACAGGAAAGTTGAGGTGGAGCGAACAGTGAAAAATGCGCAGAACAAGCCTTTGGGTTTTCTTTATTGTCCCTTTTGAGGTCCACAATTGGATGCCCAAATGTAAGCGGTTTTGAAGGACTACTGTATATGGGAATACCTTTCAAAATATATCTACAGCTATAATATTTGGTAGCTTTCTTAGGCAGTCAAATTAAAACATTTCTTAGATTCTGAAATGGACCGGTTAAATTTAAAAACAGGTTATTGCATTCATTTCAACAGAAAACAAAATACTTTTTTTCCCCATATCTATTTTGTGGCAGTGTTCTTACCATAGTTTCTAAATTTCTCCATTTCAGCCATGACCTGTTCGAAGGCTTTAGTGTTGTTTTCCTTCTGCACAGACAAATACAAAAAAAATGTAACTAAGTAAAAGTATCTTTACTTTGCTTAAATTGTACTTAACCCACCTAAAAGTCTTTTCGAGTAAAAGTAAATATTTGCTTTATTTAAAATTTACTTTGAGTAAAATGTACATAGTAACTTTCAATTGTTATTATTAAATTATTATTATTAAATTATTAATTCAAAAAAGGACATGTTATACATCCAATGTATATGTTTTTTAATCAACAATTCAAATAAAAAATACTCCGTGACAACTAAGAATGTTGGATGCTGTTTAACTTCTCGGCTACAACACAAGGTGTCTCCCTCCATATCTAGCACCATCATAATATGTTTTTATCATTTTAATGTCAAATTTAGTGTAAATTCTCAAACGCTGGAAGGTTTGCATGACTAACCCAGCTGTAATTATAATGGGCCATCACTGTCCATCGAAAGGTCATAGTCTAAGCTACAACAACCCAGCAGAGGAAGGTTTTAACCAAACAATAAACATAATGGGACATTCAGGCAAAAGCTGACTGCCACATGCTTTCGTGGGTTTGATGTGGAAGTTTTGACAGCGACAGCTTCTTTCCCCCGGGGCACTTTTTGCATGACATGATAAAGTTATTGCCTTGTTTGCATTTGAAAACAAAGATTTAGCTGAGATACGGCCAAGGATTATCTTCTCTTTCTGAGTTATTGCCTTGTTTGCATTTGAAAACAAAGCTTTAGCTGAGATACAGCCAAGGATTATCTTCTGTTTCTGAGTCCTCTGCTCTCTGCTTGGCATTTCTCAACCTCCATTTTTTTGTTTTGCACCAGCCATCATTCAACAACAGGCTAGACCTTGTCTCTTATAACATTATCTGGCTACTCTAACATAGTGGGAAACTGCAGTGCGTGCACGCCCCCGCAATTTTCTTTCAATTAACGCAGATTGTTTTTCCCCGCATTTCAAAATGTCAAAATGTACTTAAATTACCCATTCCCAAAACTACTTAAAAAAGGACAGTCCCTTTCGTCTATCTTTAATTCACCTCAGCGACCCACATTTTTCTTTCTTCAATTTTACATGTTTATTGTTATAACAAAACTAATGATGATAAACATATTTTTAATTTTGCCAGATTTATGATGCTCCACTTGTAGAAGAGAAATGAGTCGGTATATCGGACATCTGCTTTTCAGTCTCCTTCTCACTCGTTTTTATTCTTTGGTTCTGTCCTGCACTCCTTCATGCCACATGCCCCTGATATTCTCAGACTGTTTCTCTTGTACCAAACCCTCCATTTCAATCTCTCTCTTTTTTTTCTTTTTGCCATTGTCTGCAAAATGTGACTAATGTCGATTCAGGCAGTAAAACACAGACGTTTTGAAGTAGTAAACCCAAAGTAGAAAATGTTGAAAGTGAAACAATCGTTTCTTTTATAGGTTTCTCAACAACAATAATGTGAGTGAGATATCCGGGGCTGCTTCCACAGTCATTGTTGCCATTTTGAGTCACTTGAAACGACTGCACAGTTGTGTGTAGCCTTTACAGATCAAATTACCGCATTATGAGCCAGAGCTAAAAGGACCTACAAGAACTTAATTTCGGTCGCAGTTGGACGAGAGAGCCATTTCATCATTAAAACAAAGCCTGGGTGTATAAGCTAATGATGAATATCCATTTACTGCTCTATCGAATGATACCCAATTACGACTGAATAGCAAGGGAGACGCAACATTGTGGTGTGATATTTTCCTAGCTTCTGTTTCCCTGGCATTTCCAACTGACTTGTTAATTAAAGTTAGGTTAAGGGTGCAGGTGATTGACCTTTTAGCTCAATTTGTTTCCGAGCCACCTCATGACCAGAGGTGTATTTCCATTTTTTTTGCCCTACATGGTAACAGGGCAAAACAAAAGGGCTGCTCCCCTGGGTAACCAGCAGTGTGAAATATACAGTCACAGTCCCTGCTTGTCTGACTATGTACTGCACAAACACACATTTTTGTAGCACAAAAACAAAATTGTGCGTCCATTCTTGTTAGCAAACAATGCACACACAGCAGGTGTACACCTGCTCTAATGCACCTGCACTTAAAGTCATAGCCTGAAGAGTTGTCGTGGCAGCAATATTCACACGCAGCGATGCCCTGAAGCAGTTTTTTCTCATTATGTAGGGCTTTTTGGGTTTTTTTTTTTGTCCAGGCATACCCTGGAGAATCCATCTGGTTGTAGCATGAGTAGGTGGCATTCTTTCTGACTAGATTAGGAGTGATGGTTTGTTTGGATTTATGCACCTGTAGACTGATGAACAGTGCAACTGGAAAATAGAGTAAGGAATGAAGACCAGGGAAATCTCAGTCAAAGATGCCATGAATTGGAAATTGACGTGAAATGCGAATGTATAGCCATCAAAGTGGTGATGGAAATAAAAGCTACTGCAAAATGAGCCTAATGCCATAAGACACTTTTAAGTCTACATGATACTCAGTAGCCAGCCTTGGAAAAAAAAAATAGAGAAATAAATAATAAAAATAGAAAATATGCTATCACTCTCTATTTTATAGAAATAAGTACACACACAAATACACACACGCACAATATATATAAATATATAGATCACAATACACACACAAATACACACACACACAATATATAAATATATAGATCACGATAGGTTTTTGTATTTTTGAAACTCAGCCTGTCTTGAAGTACTTTAAAGTTGATAGATAGATAGATAGATAGCTAGATGGTGAGTGAAGGGAAAATACTAGCAAGTTCATGAAGGTTTAATAACTTTGTTGTGCGAGGTGAAAACTTTGTAAAGAAATAAAATGTCTTGCCTTCCTGATCTTTTGTTCGCAGAGACATTTTTTGTGATCTATTGTGGTCTCAACAATTCCCCCCACCTTCCCCCCACAATTGCTGATTGCACAGCAAGACTTGGCAAAGTGTTGGCATGTGGGTTCTGTAATTAACTACGTCTAGGCTGGCAGGGCTGTGGAGCCTTTGTCTGCTACAGCTCTGATCGAAACAGTGGCGGTCTTATGAACATGTTCATTCCTTGCTACAACCACAACCTGACATTCACAGAACTCCACCGAGAGTTGCACAGAAAAAGCCAAGTCTGCTAATGGCTGCCACTGCACAGATGTGCTGCAACAGTTGGTTATGTGCCTTGGCTGCCTCTGTCCTCGGAGATAACATTGGTATTCTTCTCTAACCTCGAGGTTACTGTCGGTGCCCACTCACTTCAGCTGTCAAATCCCATTCACTCCTGTACCAGTTGGTTATTTTTACACATTTCTCACTCATTCTTATAGTAATGTATGTCGGATTTCTTAGTTTCCCTTCTGCCATTGTGTTTCTAATCCCGGGCTAAGGTGTGTTTTGCTAACACTGGAGACAGTTTCAGAAAAAAAAAGACAAAGCCAAACATATCCATTATCTTAGGTGCCTGAGGACGTACTTTTCTGTTGTCTTTTTCATTCAGCCCTACATTACCATGAGTACAATTGAACTTATTAGGTCTCCATTACTTTCCTTTGTAATGTGAGTTTAGTTCAGCAGACATAATCACAATTTCATTAGGAAATGAAAGAAGGAAAGGAAAGGAAGGTCATTAGTCATCACTGTATCTCGATGGTTCGTTGTAGAAAACATTGAAAGTTGTCCTACTGTCCTGTGCTAGTATATCTATCTATCTATATATCTATCTATGTATCTATCCATCTATTCATCCATTCATCCATCCATCCATCTATCTATCTATCATTCCATCCATCTGACTGTCCGTCTGTATCTATCTATTTATCCATCCATCTATTCATCCATCTATCCATCCATCCATCCATCTATCTATCTATCGTTCCATCCACCTGACTGTCCATCTGACTGTCCGTCTGTATCTATCTATTTATCCATCCATCTATTCATCCATCTATCCATCCATCCATCAACTTTAAAGTAGAACTATCTTTATGCTACAAAAGCCAATAATGTTAACAAATTGCTTTACTAATGGGCTTTCACTTAGCAAATCGGGTTAGCTTCACAATATTAAAAAAAAAAGATAGTTTTTGCGTTACTCTATCCACGAGGGGCCGAACCACCCACACCCAACCCCTTGCCCCGTCTCACATTAAGACTCGAGTGTATGAAAAGTTGGCATCACCTCACCTGTTATGCAAATGTACCTGACGACGACCATCCGTTATGGTTCTTCATGTGCACCAACCCAAAAGACAAGAGGCGTTGCATGTCAGCCGCAGAGCGAGATGGATCGCCTCAGTCAGGACCTTCTACATCTGTGTTCACGCCACTAGTCTCCATTGAAGCTAATGGATTTTCCCTGCAGCACATCTTTATTGTCTAATGCACAATAATGTCTTGGATGTTTTATGAGCTGAACCTAGGTAGCAGACAGAGAAGAAAGTAACGCTGAGGCTGATCGATGGCCAGGTAGTGATGGATGTAACCATATGGAAGAGGGTGGATGATGGGGGAGACAGAGACATCGCAGAGCTGCGGTGCAGAAGGCCAGTGCTTAACGCTGTTCTATATGCAGACATCAGGGCTTAATGCGTAGATTGATCTGTTTTACTTAAGCCAAATATGAAGCAGATATACTGTATAAGGATGGCTTTCTTCCATCTATAGATTAGTACAGAGGTCCAGGTTGAAAGTCTTTATTATTAGAGAGCCTAAAGTCAAATTCAGATTTCATTGCATTAAACTTCCTGTGTTCCTGCTAAACTGGCTTTTGGTGCATAGAATTTATGATTAATAGTACGGTTATGTAAAATTATAGTCATTATTTTTATAAAAGGAAACTTGATCTTGAATTCTTTTTTTGTGTGGAAGAAAGAGAAGCAGCTGTCAGAAATTCATTTCCCTACCACACAAAAGCCAGTTTATAATGGACTGTGGAGTTGAATGTTGGGTTTTAGATTCCAGAACGATCATTTAACCCAGTTCAGGGTCAGGCAGCTCCACTTTACTGTTTAAGACCCCTCACTGTGTCCACAGCCCTCCGTGTCATTGTTCTTTAGCCAGCTAATCCTCTTACCCGCAGAATGGAGCGCACCCTTCAGCTCCAAATGCTGACCACAGTGACCTGTCAAATAAGGTGTCCTCGCCTGCACGTGTTGTAGAGGGCAGGGGTGCGATGGTGGGTCAGGACTCTCAGGAAGGTCATTCCTGGGTCCTTTTATCCATTAGCATCTCAGCACAATCAATATTTTAATATTTTGCATACAAAAATGATGAGGCAGGCTGCTGAGTGAGGTTGTCCTCAACATACACTGTGTTTGAACCTTGTCCGCGCGAACAACCTTATGCAGTAATATACAGTGCCCATAATGTTCATATAGTTGCGAATATATAGTGTACTGTATGATCAACAAGAGGCCAGTGAACTCAAAACCACTTACCAAGTTTTTTTTTTTATACCATTGACTGCTAATAATGATGAGTAACTATAGTGCAGTAGTAGAAGGTTCAAGATCTCATACATATTGTCAATAGACTAATTTCCTTAAGCAGAATTTGCTCATGTATTTATTTATTTATTACAAATATAGCAATGACTATACACACACGATGGTTGAGTGTGGAGTCCTGGTCCTTAATTTGACAGAACTATGCAAAATATTCTTTGGTCTTTTACTGGTCTGGTCTTATTCACCTCGCTAACTGGCAACAAAAGAATATAAAACATTTTAACTGGAAAGAGTTCCTTTCTTTATAGAAACACTGTCTGTGGAAGGAGTTCTCGTTCCCATGTTCTGTTTGAACACCTGAACGTCACTGAGGCTACGTAGGAACCTGACGTCTTGGTTTAATAGCATGTCGCAACCAACGTTTTCAGTTGCATAGTGCCACCTACTGTCCTAAAGTGTGTAGTCTCATGGTATGACCTCTGACTTTTTTTTAGATAACGCAGCCTGCTGCTTACACCTTGATGCGCAATTCATTTTTAATTTCAACCTATGCAAATTTTCATGGATTTGTATCGATTTTTAACTGATTCACGATGCATCGTTACATGCCTAGTACTACGCTTTGCTACGTAAACAGCACCTTCTGACTTATTCAACTTTGACAACTATCTTTCACATTGAGGTAATATACTAGCAGTCTGCAGAAAAATGTATGCGTTTCAACACTAATTTTACTTTGACACAGGTTCAATTGTGAAGGAACTTCCTATATATTAACACAATTACAAAAGTGTTTTTTTTTTCATTTATTAACATTTATTTCTGCTTCACAGTAAATGAACAAGTCACATTTGCCTTCAAAGAGATAGTAGAGAAACTCTTTTAATATTATGGTGCTAAGTTCAAAGGAATGCACAGGAATCTTTCCTGGGTCATGTATATATTTTCATTATAGAAGACATGCATGCAATCACATCAATTTCCATATATGTCTCCCCTCCGCCTCAGTCGGAGAGTGCATGTGATGTTGCTGCGGCCGCTGCACTGCTCAGGGGCCATTAATTTCCAAGCTGTGCTTAACACATTTGGCACTCTCCCGGAGAGATGACATGTATATGTATGACTTTTCTGGAGGCAAAAAAGAAGAAAGCAAGGAAGGGAGACAGACCAAGTAAGAAAGGAATAAAGAAGGCAACTAGAAAGGAGGGACAGGCAAGAAGGCGACAATAATAGAAGGAAAGATGGAAGTCAAGACACCGCCGGGGTCTCATGGGACACAGTGAGGAAAGGCAGTAGATGAAGACTGGCAAGATAATAATAGGCTGATGCTGCATTCTAAACACCTGGGCTCCATAAACGCATCGCAAATGCAACCCCAGGTGAGATTCATAATTCAACGAAGCTGCAGTCACTGGAAATTGGGCCTGACAATGCTCTTATAGCATTAACGTCAGAATGTGTTTTCCAGCAGTGTTTGAACACAAAATTAGAACGTAAATATCACACCAGTGACCAGGGGTCGGAGGGGGGTGTCACTGAAGTGGCTTTGGTGACACCAAGGGAGCGTTTGTGCTTTGAGAGAGACGATAGGGCTCAGCATTAATCATGGCTGAGACAACAGCTCAGTTAAGCTTTGTTCTGTTACATTTAATACATAGAAACCGCTTAAAGTGCAGCCTAGTGATGAGAGGGTCAAATCAGGTTGCTAATCAGATGTTGTGAGCAAGTGACTTAATTATAGAGGAGAAATCACGTTCAGGACGTTCTCTGTTTACGACGACCTCAACCCAATGCATCCCATGGTTACATCGCCATCTGTCATCGGTTTATTAAGAACGTTTTGTTCTGACATATGGTGTTTAAACATACTGTGCTGTCGCCATCTGTCATCGGTTTATTAAGAAAGTTTTGTTCTATCATTCTGACATATGGTGTTTAAACATACAGCACAGGAATCCTGTTATCTTCACATTAGCAGCCGCTAGAGGGCACTCTAGGCTTGTGTACCAGTATTTTCACACTGACGGCCACTAGAGGGCACTGTAGCTGGCTGGTGCGACTTATATATAGTAGTTGTAAATGTTGTCTTTAGAAGATGTTGATACACTCTGTTAAAAAACAACAGTTTTGTTTAAGGCTACTTCCATTTAACATGCTGGTAGTCTGTTTAGCATTTAGTGCTTCTTGACCTTTGCTAATTGCTATTTAGTAGAAATGCCCATCTGCTTTGTTGCAAGTTCAAATTCAGCTAGGGAAATAAAGTGTTTTTAATCTGTCCGTAGCACACCCAGACATTACTAATTAGCTTGGCTGGAGTGCAGCGCAGAAGATGAGATGAAGAGCCAACATTGTAGGTTGTGTGAACCCAGAGACCTCCATTCACCAGAGTGTCATGAACAGAACGTAGATCATCACCGGTGTTCCAAACTTTAGCTTTCCATTCCCTTCAACCTCTGTTTTTATCCAAGAAAACCAGACATTTATAATCAATACTCTGCGGCAACACATCACTTTAAAACACAATCTTAGGATATAGGCACGGCGTCATCGTTTTTCTTTTGAATGTATGTGTAGTTTAAAAAATATTACTACATGAAGAATTGATGAGGCTGCCTGCCTCAGGAAAAATCCCCGCTTTATGGGATTGTACCCACGGTGATGCTGTTTTTTGTTGTCCATTATTGATGTTCTGTACAGGTTAGTCTTGTATACTGTAAGTGAATACTATGAGTACTTGTCTAGCCTTGCTTTTTGCTGAAAACATGCTCAACACTTAGGGCTGATCAGGGGATGATGCTTTTAATAAACTGGGGAAAATTATTATTATTTATTTTGGATGACTTTAAGTCTCAAGTGTTCTGATGATTTGGATTAAGTGGGGATATACTGTATGTAAGGTAGGCAAGAATATTGTGTGTACTTCTGGGTTTAGTATGTGTTTTTAAACCAAGAAGACAAAGCAATATTTCATTTGCTCAGCTTCAGTGAAGCTGCGCTCCTATTTTCTTTTCCAAACAGTGACTCAAACCATCTGTTACAGTTTTAGGAACATTAAAACAATCTTTGTTTGTTTGTCCGTTATTAGAATTATACACAAAATTCTGCCCTCATTCGTTTGTCCTTCCTCATCTCCATGAATCTGGTTCTCCTCCCCAACCCTCCACCCCCACAGTCACGACTTTAATTAACCCCAACCCGTGCTGCAGGGCAAGGGCTCATTGTCTTCCCTGCTTCTTGTCACACCCTGCCACCCTTTTTGGTTTGGTTACAGGGCCCTGCCACACCTGCTGTTCCAGCCCTTGGCATAGAAAGTGTTGCCCTGCAAGCTGTAGCCTCAGGGGGCAGAAGCCCTTCCAACCTTGATCCAGATTTACTGTGACAAGTATCCAGGGTCCTGCTGAGAATCTGCTCTTTTGTTTTTCTGTGGTGACTGCACAACTCATGTCTGGGTTTCCTTCAGGTTGTTTGGTGAATATTTTTTTATAGAATAATTTTATTTTTTTTCCCATCTTGACGTTTCCATTAAAATAGTCAAAATACTTAATTTTTACATCAATCAGTAATCATTTACACAGTAGTGAGCTTGTTTGCTGCAGTTTGACTAGTATACTGTGAGTATTTAGTCAGTCAGTGTTGATTTCTGAGTTAAAGCTTCAGATACTAGTTCAGTAATCAAGATAAAGTTCAGTGGAAAATTGTTTTGCAATACAGGTTGAATTGGGATGTTTTTGTTTTGTCTGTGTGAAAGAATGTTAGTTGTTGCGTAGTAGTGTAGTGACATTGAGCTGTAGTAATCCTGTCAGATTTACATTTACAGTACTTTCACAACATATACATCGGATTTTCAATGAGTAAGAAAGACAAATTACAACAGGTAGACGTGCAGAATGCGTTTCACACCTGAAAACTAGAAACATTTGATAAGAGACCAATTCTTCCTTAAAAAGGACAAAATCTTTCCATGCCTCTAGTTCCAACATTCTAACATGTTTTAGTGACTTTCTACAATGACATCCACCAAAACATGTTTGAGTTGTAGACTGGACATAAGGCATATGCCCCCAGTTTCACCGTCTCCCATCAGCCCCTGCTGAATCTGTCTTGTTGCAGGGAAACAGGCTCAGCCAATGTGTCTGCGTTATGGTGCGTCCTGTTACATGACATAAATGAAAGTGTAATGAAAACAGTTATGAAATTGCTCCATATGAAATATTTATATTTATTTATATTAACATAAATGAAAGTGTAATGAAAACAGTATTAAAATTGCTCCATATGAAATGTTTATATTTATTTATATTATTATGTTATTATGTAATAATTAAATTATAAATGGCGCACTTAATTGTGTTTTGATATGTTCCTGACTTCCCCACCCCAGAGTGAAAACAAATGGTCATGTGTTAGAGAAAGTAGAAGTGGATGGAGAGAGGAATGTTTTGAGCTACTGGGTGCTTCATTCTGCGCATGTGTTAAAATGCATCCATTCATCCATCCATCCATCCATCCATCCATCCGTCCATCCGTCCGTCCATGCTTCCTCTCTATCCAGCCATTCAGCTTAATCCAACCCTAATCCCACCGGGAACCAACTCTTCCCTGCTCTCGCCCATCTGTGTCATTTTCTCCCTCTTCCAAATGGCTGCTTGTTTTCAGGCTATAAATCCTGCCTGCTCAGCCATGTTAGAAGGCACCTTCTCAAGCTGGGAATAACGTAGAAATGAGAAGTAATGGTCCAAGGCTTGACATGGACTTGGCAGGGTGGATTTAATGTAGAAGGGGACAAAAAGTAGCCCCACTGCTGCTGTTACCAGTCAAACTGCTTCTGGCAGCCTCACTGCCAGGATCCCAGCTGGGCACCTGGAAGGTTATGCGGGAAGGAAGTTGAGCCTGCATGTGTGTTTTTGTGGGCTTGGCTTCCATGTAGACAGATCATATTGTGGCGTGTTTGTGTTCGCCCTTCACACGTCCTTCGTTTTATCGTCTCACCCTAGTTCAGTTTATCCTGTGGTTCTTGTTCGTATGGACACACAGTTGTTAAATGAACCGCCGATTTGAAACAGTTCATGGTATATTATCACCACCATCATTATCATCATCATTGTCCCCAATTCTCTAAACAGGAAACACCTAATATTATCCATCTGCAGAGTCGTTTTCAAATTTAACAGAACAATAACACCTTGCGCTCTAATCTCTGAATGACTTTTCATAAATCCCCATAAAATGCAACACATTAATAAACAAGTAGAGAAATGTATGAATAATGAATCTTTTTTTTACAGCTTATTAGCTGAATATTTTTTATCTTTTTTCCCTATGCAGTGGCCTAACCTTTATCACAGCACGGTGCTTTTTTTTTTTTTTTAAGCTTTATAAGGATGAAGCTGCTCTATATAAAGAGATAAAATTATAAACCCAGGTGTTTCCTGTAACATACACACACTTCTTAAGGTTATTCTCCTCTATCCACTGTGTTAGAGTTGAATTGCTTAACTTGCACAATACAGTATAAGCCAAATGTTCACTGGTGAATTTATTGGTCACGTGAACACACAGTGAGTGTTTTAATTCAAACTAATAGGAGGATTCAAACATTTCTAGCGTTTCACAGCTCGTTCCGATGTGTCCTAACGATGTTATTCCGCAAAGACTCTGGATAATTGTGTTAACAACTGTTAGTGTCCAGTGGGTTTATTTTCACAGGACGGAAACTGATTAGTGTTTGAGTCAGAGCTACTAATAAAACTGGTCCTTTGTTTTGTTTTTTTTCAATCCATGCACCTGTCTCCTCTTGTCTCACTGGCACTGACTCTTTTATTCCAAATTTGCCTTCTTTAGTCGGTGGAATTCCGCACACAGTGACTGTCCAAGAGGAGAGCAGAGTTAAGGTAGACCGCTCCAGGAATCGACCAGTCACTGCAGTTCTGCTTAATTAACTAACAATAGGCCGAGGAGAATAAGGAAATCAGCCACTCTCCACCCAGCAGTCACAGGCCATTACTCTCTGTCTACAGTGTGACCTGAGGAACCTACAAAATGGACTTAGTTTTCTCCATTTTACTCACGTAACTGATACAACTCCTTATGCTTTTTTAAAAAAAGCAGTATTATCCTCATTTATCTTTTCTTTTAGATTGCAACAACAAAATTGATCGCCTTATTTATGTGGGAACGGGAGGCCTTAAATTCATAGTAAGCTGATTTATTTTGCAGTGATAAAACAAAACAAAACAAAACAAAAAAAAAAGAAACCAGTGTAATACTTTTCTGTAAATGCACGCACTAACAAACTTCTTGTATTAATCTTAACGAACCACCCAATGACAACATATCTGATCTGTGGCCCAGTCAAAAAATTCAAGGTTAACATTTTCGTAGTCCTTCCATTAATTCTGTGCTTTCCTGTGAAACCTAATTTATGTGTAAAAAACAGAGAATTAGCATTTTAATCCTGCTGCCTATTTATCATAACAACCACTTGTTTTTCTTACTATGTAAATTGGTGTATATCTTCATCCATATGAAACAATGGTGTAACAAAAAAGAAAGCAAGGGTACAAAAATAACTGTATTTTCTTCCGATATGCAGAAGCCAGACTCCAGTTGGACTAAATTACCTAAATTTGAGATTTGCATGAATGCACTGCAGAGTAATAACAACATTGTGGAGTGTGTGCCGCAGCATTGCTGTTCAATCATAACAGTTAGCTCAGATTTCACATACCTCACGCCATTATGACACGAGAGCTGCTATGCCGGTGTAGTTCAGTCCAAAAATGTCACAGAAAGTACGGGGAATAAAAATCTTCTAGTTTCGTCTTACTTATATTAACCTTTTTAAGTATGAAACCTGGACCTGTTTAGTTAAACACAATACTGACATATAGTCACAGGAATTGATGAAAGACACATGAAGATCTCCTTCAACAGCTCTGAATCGTAAACCTGAATACCTTTAGAGGTTAGAGGTTTTTCAGTGTTTAGTTCGTGTGCGTATCTGTGTGTGTTTGTGTATCATGGGGTGGGTCTTTGTATGCTTTGGTTTTAATTCATACCACAGAGACCTCTGCTGGAGGACAGACAGCTCAGGTATCGTTGTACATCAGTAGATTTTTGTTGTCAAATATCTTCAGTTGATCTGCCAGCAGCTGTTAAACCAAGAGGGAAAAGTGTGGACCAATCACATAAAACCTTAGTATTTCTCTCTCACTACTTTTGATTGAAAACTGTATAGAGTATGTACTTTTACTTTTTATTTCAAATTGTTGTTCTTCATTAACAACACTTTGATTATTCCTTACGCATATTCACTCTATTTAGCACTAAGAAGATGTAAAGACTTGGAATCCTTAACGACCTTTGAGCTGATCCTGCTTCAGTAAAACCATATAACACACCTATGAAACATTCTATGTCGATGATGGTATGCTAAACTACCAAAGTTGCACTCTGAAAGAAACTATTTTCTATACTTTTGTCAAATCTCTTTTGGGCTTAATCAAATGATGCTGTAATTCCATCTTAAATGTCAGTGAGAAGAGTTCCCCCTCCTGTGAATCTTCTGCTAATACACTCGCCGTCTACCTTTCCCCTAGATGTTTTCTACACTCCGTTGCTCCGCTCGAGGGGTCCTCTGTCCCCTGTGCCCCTTGGACAATCAATAAAAAGCGAGGACTCCGATTGTACCTCGACCATCCCACACACCTGCATCACATCAAAGTCAACCTCCCAGAGAACACTGCTCACATGTAACAGCCACCGATCAACGGGAGTCTCGCTCACTCTGAATTTCTCCCGTCTCCCTCCGTCCTCTCCCCTCGTTCACACACACACACACACACGTACCCTTTTATGTTAAACTTTGCTGTCAAATCTTCCTGGTCCGCCAGAGCGAAAAGACAAATGTTTCCCATTGAAATGAGAATTGATTTTCCCAGTGGCCTGCGTAATCAGCGGTTCGTACATTTTCATTTGGATAAAAAGTGGCGAGGGGCATTGTTCCAGTAATGGCTGTCCCCATGGAGAACTGAAGGGCACCCAGCTTTGTGCAGGGTGGCGTTGGATGCTGAAGGAAAGCTCCGGGGTGACTAAAACGTCACATTGTTGGAAGGTTATGTACTAGTACAAAGCTCAGGACCATGAGGCTGAGAGTGTACTTTACAAAGTATTCTTGATGGGTAACGGTTATCGTCAATGGCAGGGGAAATGAAAATTGAGCGTTTTTAATTATTTGTAATGGCAAACCATCTAAACTCAAATCTGATTTATCACAAGCTACCTGTGGATTAATTAGTTAAGCACAAATGGCTGCTTTTACTGTAGATCAGACATGGGAAAACTACGGCCCTTGGGTCGATATGAAGCACTGGGCTTTGAAATTAAACTCATTTTGGTCCATGAGCCAAAATGTTTTCCCTCCCCTGGTTTAGTGGGTATTTTAGGCAAGACATGTGGAAACGTGTGTTTACTGCATATTAAAGCAAAGATCGGTGGCGGTGAAATCATTGGACATAGAGCGTCTATATCCCATTTTGGGTCAAACATGATAATCAGATTAATTTCACAAATTACTTCACATGATTACTGCATATATTTTGACGGCCTAAAGTTTCAGCCTAAGGCAGTGGTTCTCAGTGATTTTCTGTCATGCCCCTCCTTGGGGATAGAAATGTTTTCACACATATACATGCACAGCCCATTTGAAATACTGTTGAGAACCTGATAACATGTATAAAGATTTTTTTGTACAAACCACTGTATGAGTTGCTGTCACCTAGTGATTGGAGGCTTGGTATTAATCAAGCACTACAGCAGTGGTACACTTATGTCCATATGAGTGCCATATTCCATCAGAATCCTCCACACCTCACCGCACGACCTCCAGGGGGGCCCGCCCCATTATTTGAGAAGTTCTGGCCTAAAGTAATAAAGGATAGGAGAGACACTGAAAACATGATTTAATGATGAAGAAAAGACGAGGGGGGACATGTAGATGACGAGGGCAGGAGTTGGCGCCAAAGTTAATGGCATATGCAGCGGCAAGTAACCAGACAAATCAGCCTATAAATCCTTGTGCTGATGTACCATTCTGAGTCCTGGCAGAGTCTCCGGCCAGCGATTAGCGGTGGTGTTCCACCTTACTTCACCCAGTTATCTGGCCTGTCTTTCTGTCTTTCTGCTTCATGTCTTATCGTCCCTGTCACGACACAGAGAATTTCAATTCTCTTTTAATGACACAGAGAAGAATTAAAGGCAGGAGAAATTGTATTTTAAAAGAATTAAAATAAGAAAATGAAACATAAAACCCTGCTTTTACATTTAGACTCTGTGGCTTTTAACCACAACGGTCTCAGTTTCAACCTCTGTTGTCCGTGTCTCCAACCTAGAGCTAACATTATACACCAATATCTTCTAAATTTCATGCATACACTGTCATTATGTTCATACCATAAATCCAAAACACCAGACAGTTTTATTGCAACACACAGCGGCAGCTAATTTAATTTAAGTTGCCTTACTCAGTTTACGCTAGTTGCGAACTCACACCTCCTACACACGGACAACACTTTGCTCGAGGGAGAGAAGTGCAGAGAGTGCAAATCTGTTGGAGCGTCACTGCTTTCGGAAGGAAGCTGAGAATAGATGAGAATAATTTGTCATGACTGACTCCGGGCTCGGTGTTGCTTATCTGTTGACCGTTTCGGTAACATGTTCATTTTGAGCTGTTTTCTCACACTCGCCTCTGTCCTATTTGGCATCGTCGGGTGTGCTGCGCCACATTTCTTATCATTTGTAACAGCAACGTGTGCCTGAAGAAAGCCACAGAGCAGGTTTACTCCTGCAAACACTCGACAACAATAAAGCTGGTGACTGAGCAAAAAAAAAAAAAAAAAATAGTGTTATCATGTCGACAATGTTCTTTAAGCACTGCAAAGACTAAGAGGATCACCAGAATGTAATGTCTTGGGAGTACATGGGAAAGATGTGCACAGCACAGCACTGATGACAGGCCCCCACCACGCCCCCCACCGCGTCCCCATTCAGGCAGCAGTTTGACATGTATATGGGAAATCATCCTCACACCTCATTGCATATGCATATAAGCCAAGGTAATGTGTTGTACATGGCACACCAACAAAGCCAAAGGACTTTACATTGGGACACATGGTGCACTTCATCATCACCTGTCGTACTGGAGGAATGTCAGAGCGCTGAAGCATCCCTGTTCTGTTAGGTCACTGATTCAAACGTTCCAAGAAAAAAAAAACAACAAAACAATAAAAAGCTTAAGGCACTGCCTGCTGAGATTGTAAGATATCTTCTCGCTGTTTGTTTTGTATTTGACTCTATTTGTCTATTAAACGTTGTTCCAAGCCTTTTAGTTTATGTTCTACATCAGGGGTGTCAAACATACGACTCACGGGCCAACATCGGCCCGCTAGGAGGTTCAATCCGGCCCGCTTACATTTATACATTTTGATAATAATAATCCGGCCCGCTTGATACATTTTGATAATAATTTAAGTAGAAAAAGCACAAACACCTCATCGTCATGATGTTTTGTAAAATGATATTTCATGAAGTGTTAAGATTTTCTAATATACTTGTACTTCTTTGCATGAAATAAGGGTTAGAAACATGGGCTTATTGTTATTTATAGGTAATTATGTTATGATTGTGATGATATAGAATCTCAGTCCTCTCTCTCTCTCTCTCTTTATCGCCATCTCCCTTTCTCTCTTTTTCCCTGACACATTATCCAGTGTAATTCCACACGTGCGGGGAAACAAACTCTCGCTAATGGCCTTTGTAATGCTGAGCTTTTCTGTCAAAAAAAAAAAAACACAAAATATCTCAGAGGACTCACCCCTGTGGCTTAATGCGTTGTGTATCTCTTGGTAGGCCGGATTATTTAGACTAATTGAAGCACAGCATGCTGTTTGATAAACACGCTTCTCCCTCCGCCGTGTGCCACTAATAGAATCCTTTCACTTGAATAAATAATAGCACGACTTTTTAATCCATATTTATCTGTGACACTGTTGATTGAGCAAGTATGCAGGACCCATTGTTGTGAAAGCATATTTAGTCAAATACTGAAGTCGTATCTTGGTCATTTACTTTCGCTATTTCGTGTTGCCATTATCTGCCGAGTTTGTTTCATCATGCGTAAAAAAACGACATCAAACATAAACAAATCCCTGTTTTCCCCCATCATCCATTCTGTAGTTTAGAGAGGCTGCTGCCGAAATGCTCGTTTATTACGAGCTGCCAAGTGCCACTTCACCGATTACTCAGTGTCTGCAGCAGAGTTGCCCTGTAGCTAAGTAGAGGATGAGAGTAAAACACTGCAAACAACCCGCAGCAAATGGCTCCATCCTCTCTGAAACCAGCGCTGAGCAGATGGAGACGGCAGCACAGCCGAGATACTGTAAATGCATTGTGAGTAAAGACCAAAGACCAGGCTGTCATTCACATTTGACTTTAGCTGACATTTTGTTAGCCTTTTTGCCACCAGTCCATCTTGATATGTGGAATCAGTCTTGGTTTTCTTGTTGGGTGGTGTCCATTAGTAGTGCAGTTAGGTGTATAACAAGGACTCCCTGGTGGATTACTGTGTTGATGGCCTGTCAGTCTCCCCGTACTCCCATGCCTCTGCCTTCACTGTCTCATTGAGTAAATAAAGCCTTGATTGACGTCTGCTAATAGAGAATTTGTCTCTCAGTAATCAATTGTTTCTTTATGCGGCACAACCGTGTCCATTTTGTTTTTTTGCAAGTGGGTGTCGGAATTTTAAATGTAACTTCTTCTTATTCTGACCTGTTTATTGAAACATCAGAGCCAAATTATTTTTAATTCATATTTAAAATTTGACCCCTACAGTTTTAAATGCATCATTGCTTATTAAGTAAAATGCATCTTTTTTTTTTTTTTGATACTTGTGTAATATGGAAATGGAAATAAACGAGCACATCCTTGGGGTTTTACTCTGTTTTAGCGAAGCCAACATTTATGAGTCATGAATTTAGCTGTTTCTCATCCATAAATATATCAGAAGCAGGGGAACCTTGCCAGTTATGCAAAGCTTAGCTAATCTTTAACCATGTCTGCTCTACATTTGGATAAGACAGTACTTCTCAAATAGTGGTGCGGGCTCCCCTGAGGGCCCGCGGTGAGGAGCCGGGGGGGGCGTGAGGGGCTACTAATGGAATATAGCACACTGGACATAAGTGTACCACTGCTGTAATGCTTGAATGATAACAAGCCTCCAGTCACTAGGTGGCAGCAACTCATATAATACAATTTGTACAGATAAAATCCGAGGTGGCAGCAACTCATACAATGGTTTGATAAAATCCAAATGCAAAAACTGGGATCAAAATACTTCATTCATATACTTGTACTTGAAAATTATGTATATCGTATTAATACATGTTGCTGCAATTTATTATTTGTTCAAGTTAAATATACACATGTTGTATATGTAACAGGTACATATATTGTGCATTGCTCTGTGCAATAATAATCAAGTTACTAATCAAGAAACTAAGCAGCATGGATTTTATTATAAGGCAATTAAACACTTTTTAAGCTCCCGCCAACCGCCAACTTAGCGAGCAACATTTGGCCCGCAGGCCTTGAGTTTGACACTTGTTTTGCGCCACACTTTTGTTGCTTGGGAGGTTCTTTTCAGATGACCGGGCTAAGGTACACTGATAATATTCAATATATATATTTACTTATATAAATACATGATATGTTGAGGTACTTTAATTTAATACATTTAGCTGAATGGCAAATTAAGAATTGATACTTTTATGGTCAGAACTTCAGTCCTAATTTCCATCAAAAAATATAATTATGTCTCTATTCTAAATTCTTTGTCCTTTTCGCGGTACATAATCACGGATAACTATTGGGCACCTGTGCTTCACGCTAATGTCTCTCCTCAGTTAAAAGACACCTTAACAAGAGATATTTAACCAGTATTGTTAACGTTATTTTTATCACTTGTGGGCTCATCAACAGATTTACCACAGCTGCGATCTTTTAATTCCAGCCGCAGATCGTGGTTATGAAGAAGAGCAGAGGAGAGATGCACGGCTACGAGCCGCTGTGTTTGAGCATGTAAATGAATTCAGTCGCTAGCAGTTCTGGTTGAGTGACAGTCCTGACAGGAAGCCATGATTTCCCCCTTCAGCGGCGTAGCCTCTTCGTTACGCTTACCTCATACATAAAAGACCTCCAATTAAGAGTTAGTCAGGACTGCCCACTGTTCCGCATTATAATTCCATAATTAAGTCTGCCAGAGGTCACTGTAGCGACCGTCTCCGCTGAAGGGGTGACTGTTTGGAAACAGCCTTGCCAATAGAAGGTGAAGGCTTGGTAATAGCAGCTGGCTCCGAGCTAAAATTGCCTGTCAATGATGGTAATTGGGCACATAAGCTAGTAGTGCATTGTCACTCTGTGCACACCTAG
>NC_024307.1:33431537-33457469 GCF_000523025.1 Cynoglossus semilaevis
CGTGCAGTTAAAGTATGGCGACAGGTCAGGCTGGTGCAGCAGCGCTAGGTGAGAAAACAATCGAAACCAATACATGGACTGTTGGCTGATTTTTACCACGGCACTGAGAAATCGTAATTTTTCAAAATTTACGGAATTGTAATTATATTACGATAAAGTATAATACATGGACTGTTGGCTGATTTTTACCACTGTACTGAGAAATCGTAATTTTTCAAAATTCTTTTAGTTTACAGAATTATAATTATATTACGATAAAGTATAAATTACGTACACAAATGGTGAAGCATTTCCTCTGTGATTTTGACCTCACCAAGTTTTAGAACCGATCAGGCTCGGGACTGAAACACAGTGAACAGCTAGTGACAGGGATCGGACATTAGCACCATACGCTTAGCATTGAAATTGAGGAAACCAAAGCAAAATGCATTTCAAAGTCTTTACAGCAGCGTCTTGTAATCCTAATGTCACAATACCATAAACATCCACATCCCGTACATGGAGAGTGATGCATGAAATCATAGAGTGACTTAGAAAAATGAAAATGGATGAAATCAACGCATTTCACTTTTAATTAAAAAAAAAGAGTTGAAGGTTGAAGTGGTTAATTAAAAGCATCCGGCCGAAACCTAATTTATGTATGAATTAATTTTCCTTTTACGAAAGACAGGGGAAATATTACTACTATATTTTGTTAAAGAAGAAGTACAGAAGAAAGGAAATGAAACAAGGCTTGGAGTCTTATGTAATAGCACATCTCAGAGAACTTGTGAGTGTAGTTGTCTCCGTCTTCCCGTCCTTCCCTCTCACTCCATGTGACACTCCTGTATATCACCTTTCATTCCTCTCAGCCTCCCTCCCTCTCTCTCTGCCTGCCTCCACTTTCATCTTGCCACATCTTCTGCCTCACCATGTATCATTTTTGCTCAGGTCTGACCCAGGACTGTGTCAGTTGCTGATTGAAGCCATCAATTATTAAGTTGATCCCTAGAGAGTTCTCTCCAAAGCCCCTTCCCTTCGACTTCTGCCACGGACTGAACTCTGCTGCTGCCTCGGTGAATTATTGACCAGGCTCACCGAGCAACTTAACTTCTGGACTTCCACCATTTTCAGCCAAATTCCGCAAATGCAGACGGTTGTGATGCCACATCAGCATAAACTTCTGATTTTAAATAATGCACCGGGGGGTTTCCATCTGTTGTCACATACAGTATAACATGCCTAATGTAATAAGGGAGTGGATTTATCCCTTATTGCAGGGGTGTCAAACTAATTTTGTTTTTTTACTTCATTTTGCTGCAAATAAATACAAGAATATTAGAAATTATTCATAGTTAATGAAATATAATTTGACATAACATCAAAACCATAAAGTGGTTGTGCATTGTTTTTTACCTTCGACGTTCATCATGCGGCCTGGATTGAGCCCTCTAGCGTGCTGGTTTCGGCCCGCGGCCCATATGTTTGATACCCCCACCTTATTGTAGGTGTAGGAGTTGAGGAGAGAAGTGCTTTTTTCCTGTCTGTGTCTTAAGATTACAACAGAAAACTAACAACAGAAACTTGTGGGTAACATTATATTTTATATTATAAATGTTATATTTATTGACTTTTTGGTACTTACATATACACTTGTTTTAATACACAGTTCAATCAGAAGTGTAGACCAGTGCCTCATTAACATAGTGTTATAAACACAACATCATAAAACAAACAGAAACAATGAAAATAAAATACACATCATAAAAAAAAAAAAAAACAACTATCTTCTCAGCCATAAACTTTTTGTGCATAGTTTAATGACTCAGTACCATTGTGGGTATTAAACCAAATTAATCCTTCTTATTCCTCATCATTAGCATTTCTTAAATCAATACCATATCCTGATATATAACACTTGACCTGCTGATCTTTTTCCTAAACATTGCAATGGACCCTTTGGTGTGTAAAGCTAACATCTTCTAATGATGGGAAGGATTGGTCAGCTAATCAGACATGTGTGTGGTTTGCGGTGCATAGATGTCATCGGTGTTGGAAGAGAGTGAAGAGAAGAACAGTCAGATCCAAGCAGAAACACTGAAGCGCAGCGTGGCCTCTTTGTGTCGTACATATGAGGGGCAGACCTTTCACTTTCACCTGAACTTTGATGCTGTGAGACTCCCTGAGGCTGCTGTTCCCAAACACACATGCCTGAGTTTCTACAGTGTAGCTGTTGTGCTCGTGATTTCACACGGCCAGTCATCTTTCTTCTTCATCATCATCTTCTGTCATGTGGTCGCTCCAGGAGCCACCACAAGTTGATCATCTTCCTCCATCCTCTACTTTTACACCATTGACCTCCTCGACCTCCTTTAAGACATCCACCAGTCCTCTCTGCCGTCTTCTTTCCTTGACTACCAACTCAGCCTTTTGTCTCTTAAACAGAGCCGTTGTCTCTAAACCTGGGGTCACCAACCTTTCTGAAACTGAGAGCTACTTTAAGGGCCCTTGAAGTAGCTCTCTTCATTTGAAGAGAGCTACTTGTTTGATACGGACTTTCCCAAAAATGTTATAATAATTAGTTCTGGGACAGACAATAGCAGACACTCTTCTTACCATCGTCAGTGCACCCATTTGAATATCATCATCACGGTACAAGTTTTAGACCCTCTTGTTGATGAGTTTTATTTTTAGAACATACCCCGCGGGCACCTTAGGCAGTCCACGGGAGCTACCAGGTGCCCCCCAGCACCAGGTTGGTGACCCCTGCTCTAAACCATACATCATAGCAGGTCTCACTACTGCCCTATAAACCTGACCTTTCAACTGTGCTGCTATTCTTTTTTGCCACAAATCACTCCTGTCACTCCCCTCCATCCATTCCTTCACCTCCTCTGTGCTCTCTCCATTACTCCAGACAGTTGACCCCAGGTATTTGAACACTTCCAGGTTAACTGCCTCTACTCCTTCCATCTTTGTCTTCCAGCCCGCCTCTTATTTACACACCCTCCCTCAGTCCGTATCGTAAGAAAACTGCATTAAACACCAGGACCGCTACGACAGTTTCTCTGTGCACCTTAAATAGCTTTGGCTTCAAATATGAAGTGATTTAAAATAACAGCCTAGTGTTGCCCATTTCCTGTATGCAGACTGTTAAAGTTCAGATAGTTAAAATTGTTATCCCTGCGCCTGGGGTTGAGCAGTGGAAAGCTATCTGTCAATTTGGGAAGCTGATGGTTAATTAAAGCCACAGCCAAAGAAAGAGGCCGTGGCAGAATCAGGCTGTTAACAGTGCAGAGAAAGGAATGACTAAAGTTAGAACAACTGTGTACAGAACACAGGACTTAGCGAAAAAATGAAACTACGAGCATAGGTTTCCTGTCTATTAGTGAAGGGAGTACTACTGTACCTCCAAGGAGCCCATCTCATCTTGATGTTTCCCAGATGTAATTCGGCTCTACTCTTCGGTTGTAGGAGGATGTATTTTTGTGTTCCATTTCAGGCCTGTTTTTCTAACGACGGCACAGTAAGTGCAGTCATTGATCGGTCCGAAAAGATATTCATTAATCATCGCAAAACTCTTTTACAGGCCAAACTTTTCAAACCTGAATACAAACCTGAAATACAAGCAGTCAATAACAGATGCTTTAGTATGTTTCTTTTTTTTTTTTTTCTTTCCTGGACGCCGGTCAGACTGCTTGGCTAAATAATCGGTTTGTTTACAGTACAACCGAGCGTCTCTCAGTATTGTCTGCACAGTATTGACCAGGTTATTAGCTTCACCTGACTGATGCTGCCACGTGTATAAATGATTATTGGATTGCGGGGAAAGCAAATGATTCAGTGTGTGGAAGAAAGATCAGTCATCCGTGTGGGTTTATTGGTATTCCAACACTGAGGAGCCAGAATGGTTAGACGCTGTCATAAATGCGGAGTTACATTTAGTTTAATTACAGCAAAGTGTGTTGTTTGGCTCTTCCTGCAGACAACTCAGGCAGCATGTAATGATTGTGTGATAAAACTTCAGGTTGCGTGTAAAGGGATTTGCGACACACGCCTGGTAATAAAAACTACATTTTTTTGTCTTTGTGTGTCAGTTATTTTCCTCCCCGGACCGTCTCTCTCCTTTTCACAAGGACAATGTGGTTCCCCAGAGCGAAGGCTTCACTTTGTGACAGCGCGGTAAATGAGGGGGAGACAGCAGTGCAGTACTCGGTGACTGGGCTGAGGTCACCCTATTGTTGGTGGCAGCGTAGCTCGGCGGCAGATGGGACCCATTCCTCAATTAAATTAGCGAAGCAGTCGTCCTTGGTGGCTTCGGCTGCCTTTCACCAACATGCATAGTTTTTCTCTCAAAACTTTTTTTTTTTTGGGGGGGGGGCACTAAATTGGGTCGGAAGATTAGCTGCAACGATTGACTTGGCTCAGACTAATTGCAGTTCAGGGTTTAGGCATATGAAGTGTTTCTGACGGAGAGTGGCAATTAAACGGCAGAGATTAATTTCCTATTGGGGATTAAATCAGAAAGAAATATAAAATAAACAAAAAATATATAAATATACATATATAGTTATAGACACGTGAATCTGTTTGTTTATATAGAGAGAGATATACATTCAAGCATTACAGCAGTGGTACACTACAAGCGCCTCACGCCCCACCTGGCACCTCCCCACGCGGCCCGCTATTTGAGAAGTACTGTTGTAGGGTAACGTGGGATTTTATTTACCGTTTTATTTACACGCTTTCTACAAAGGTAAACATGTCGAAAAACGTTGAGAGTTGCTACAATTCTTTGACCTCAGCAATGTGTGAAAACAACAACTTTTTTCAAAGGTCTGTGTAAACTGTGTAGCCACTGTGTGTTAGTACAAGTGCATAGTGTGTGTGTGTAAAGAGTGTGTTTTTGTGTGTGTATTTGGGAGCTTTAGTACAATATCAAGTTGACACACACTGTGGTGTTTTCCCCATGGGATTAGCTTGTCCTGATATACTACATACAAAGCACCTATTTTTACTAGTGTGTGTAGCTAGTGTGGTTTCCTCTTTAGAGGCTGTAATACGAGAAGAAATAGATACAGCTAAAAAAAAACCAACAAAGGCAAGGACGATTTAGCTAAAACCATTTCTAGGCTAACTACATTTTTAGTCACTAATCATCTGCAGATTTTTTTTTACCTTTAGCTGGCTTTGAATTTCAACCTTTTTTCTCCCTCCTTGTGTTTCTGCTAATTCCTTTTTGCTTACCTTGAGCGTTCCAGCTCTTCATGTCCACCGTCCTTCAGCTAAGGTTCAGCTGTTGAAAGTAAAAAATAGTAGCTGCTCATGCCTCACTATAACGGCTCGGCCTTGTTCGCTCTCCATTCCTTTCATTTCCTCTTTGTCTTTTAAACAAATTCCCTCTCTGAGGGTCTTCATGGTCACTCTTTCATAGCAGGATGCTAATATATAGTAAGCTCTACAAAGATAGTGGCTGTGAAAACATCTTTAAAGTTACTCACATATCTATATTTAACTGCTTGGGTTTTTTTTTCTGGCTTTTTAAAAAATACTATTTTCATTGTATTTATCTATTTTCTTCCTTATTTAATTAAAAACATACCTTATATCATTTTCTTTTAGTTCACTTTTGCTTTGGCCCTAACTAACCTTTACTCCCCATCAAACCACTCTTCTTTCGTTCGTTATAAAAAATATGTTCCTCCCCTGATGCTGTATTTTTTATTATTATTTACTGCAGTCCCTGTGCTCACATTACCAGTGGCGCACTTGCCCTTTCATCGCTGTCGCTGAGATTTATGCAGTGTGCCGGTAATTTAAATTTCTCCTCACAAGTGCCGTTTCTCTTCATGTCTGCACCTTGCTTTTGGGAAAAAAAAAAACTGTAACACGTAGATTGTGTGAATCCATCTGTAGTCCAGTGAAATCATAGTATTTTTTTCTTTTTTAAATCCAAACTGATCTTCCTCTCTAAACCAATACATATATTTCTTCCATTAAAGACTGTTTGAAAATTAAAAGAAAAAAGAATAACCAATACATATATTTCTTCCATTAAACACTGTTTGAAAATTAAAAAAAAAAATTGAAAAATTAATTTTTCATTGCAAAGTTGCACCTACTTTTACTGCTCATCTATGTGGTCATGAAGTTTCACAAAAAACATCTTATCTTATTATTGAAATTGTTATTATTGTTGTTGTTGAAAATATTATTATCATAGCCTTTGCTATCTAAGGTGCAGATTGTACAGATGCTGCACTTTTGGTTTTCCCGCTGCATTCAAAATGGACAGAGGAAGAATTTGCAAGGCTGTCACCGTACGCAGCTTCCTTAATTTATCATTTGGAAGTTATTGTTTTGCATAAAATACATCTGAAAAGGAGGGAGGAAATGACTCTTTTCTTACCAAAACAGATTTAACACGCACACCTGGAAGTGACACTCAGTTGATGTAACAATAAAGAAAACAATAATCTTAGTGGTTGCGGTTGTATTTAAACATGTGAAGAAAGTCTTGTTTGTGGTTTATTTAATCTGACTCGTGCTTCAAATATTTGATGTGACGGATGAATGCGTATTGGTATATTGTTAAGTGTGACTGTGTGCTGGCTGTCAAAGATTTCCGAGAGTCTGCTGTAGCATCTCATGTCCATCTTCTGTATCCACTTACCCAGTGCTAATGGTCAAAGTGTCACAGGAAGTGACAACAGTCTCATTAGTGTTGTGGATTTCGTGCAAGGGGAACAGGAAGTGACAACAGTCTCATTAGTGGATTTAAGTCGTGCAAGAGGGGCAAGGGGGCTGTTTGTGCTGATCTGACAGAGAGTTCTTGGTTCAGAGCCTTCGTCAGATACAACAGCTCCAAGGTACTTGACCTTTGACGTTGCTGTTTGAGGTGATGCCATTAATTGTTGGTGATTGTTGGTCCTGGGTGCATCTGTCAGAGTGAAGGAAGAAAGGTGAGACACGGTGAGACACTGAGATTGATCAGGAACAGCATCACAGCAGACAGGCCACTGATTGAGGAAAATACTGATTGACACCTGTCAGGGACTTGGTCCTAATCCCGGTTTTTATCCTGTGCTACTCACATGTGCCATGTTGTAGCATCTACTCAACAGTGAAATACCTTATCTGTTGCAAGGCACTTCAAGAACACACACTGTTATGCCAAACGTATAAAATTACAAATTGATGATTAATTGGGTGGCACTTTGGCCCAGAGACAATGTCTCTGTCATTGGTGTGGAACCCCAGGGTTCACCTCCTGGACAAGTTTGAATCCCAGTTAGGGCGGTTGGTACCTTCCAGTGGACTCACCACCTGCAGGAAGGTTCAGGGGGGTTGGTACGGTGCAGTGTGATTTGGTGGTGGTCATGGAGACTGCTGCCCCCGCGACCCAGTAACGGGGTGAAAGCGGATAAAAATGGATTGATGGATGGATGATTAATTTGATTTGCTGTGTTCCTCCTTGAAAATTCCATGCTCCCAAAGAGGGGGCTGCTCCTCAGTTTGGGTACCACTGACATAGACAAAAAAATTTTTAATGCTCCCAAAGAGGGGGCTGCTCCTCACTTTGGGTACCACTGACATAGACAAACATTTTTTTAAAGATATTTTGGTTTATTTATAACAAAGTTTCTGCATTACTTACCTTTAAATGCAAAACCACATATTAAGGTATGCTATGCTATAATATCGATGGGCGACTTCTGTTATTCTTCTATTCTACCTCTCTTCCCTCTCTCACTCCCTCGCTCTCTCGTTACCAAAGCCCCCACTCCCTCCCACCCCCATTCTGTCACTGTGTTTTTCTTAAACTCTTACATCTTTACTTTTCTCTGTAAAGCCTTGAGATAACAAACGCGCAATGTGTGGCTACGTGAATATACTTGTACAGCATTTGGTTAGACCACAGCAGTAAAACCCCTGGTTAAGAAATTAAAAAAAAGGAAAATATTTCCCTTATTTAATTAATATAACGGTAAATACAACCAGTCACTGCAACGTATAAACTGTGTGTGTTTGTGTGTGTGTGTGTGTGTGTGTTTGTGTGGCATATGTCCTCACAAGCTACAGTAACAACAGGCCAGGCATAATGATGATTCCTAATTGGAAATAGCAACTTCATTAGCGAGTGACGGCAGCAGGTGATAAGACGGGGGAATACTCTGTAGTCAGTGATGCTAGAAACTCATTATTTGAAATGCACGCCCTACTCCTTAATTATTTGAGAGATATCTTTACACGTGTAGCCTTTTCTGCCTCCTTTGCTGTTTTTTTTTTTTTTTAAGTAGTTCATGTGAAGGGTGTGTTTTGGTGGTGCCTCTGTAATCTGTGTGGGAGGCGGATGGAGCTGAGATGTAAGCGATAGAACGGCTTAACATTAACAAGGATTTTTTTTTTCACTTTGACCAGCATAGCAGAACATTCATAAGTCAACATGTCTTGGTTCTTGTGGGTTTAGCCTCACCGCGGACCGCAGCAGTTGTTTGATTTTAAAGATGGTAAAGATTCCTCCCTGACTTTTCTTTAGCATGTAATTTGCAGCCCAAGCGCAATACAATTCCTGACAATGGGCCTCATGTCCTCATGAATACTGATGTCTTTGGTCCTCCGGGGTGAAGAAATCACATTGATTATAGTGTATTGTGTAAACTTTCAATGAATTCTGTGTTAACTATTTAACTAATTGCAGATTAGACCAAACAATGACCTCCATTTTGAAATCCAGGGCGAGCAGACCTCTTTTCCATGGAAGGTTGATTAGAAAAACAAGGGATGACTCGATCCAACATTATCATGTCCGACACAGATATTAATCCGATAATGCCTCTTCCCCTCCAGCATGCAGTGGGCTGCCATTTCTGAGGTGATAGTGTTCACGATATGTTGCGCAAAGTTAGGTTGAGCATCTCGGGCTTAGCTGTTGCATCAGACAGACCATTGTTGTTTATTTTAGATATTTGATATCTAAAATTTTGCACTGTGCGGGGCTGCTACTGCTGCTCCCAACAGATCGAACGGGCGACAGCAATAAAGAGAGCGCGAATCAGAAATAATGGACGCCTTAGCAAGATTATTGTCAGATATTCATTTTACACTTCCTTCAACCAATCTGCCAGTCTTAGTCTAAGGTCACTTCCTTCAACCAATCTGCCAGTCTTTACAGTCTCTGTACGTTACATTTACAGGACAGGACAATATGCTACATTAAGTTTCATTCATTAATGCCATCCGCCCCACCCGTGAGCACTTCTCACTTTGGGAAGTGCTAAGGTAAAAAAAAAAACCTTGATAGCCAGCTGATCAATTAAAAATTCTGTCCTTGATGAGATTTCAGTTCCTTAGGATTAAAGTTGAAACTAATCCTTTATGGGGTATTAGAGCTTCCACTTAATCTAAAGACTCGGGGAGGTAGCAAAAAAAAAACGAAACAAAATTAAACTTAAAAGCAAGTCAGACATAACAGCACACAATCACCAGCAGGGGGACCAATCCAAAATGTGTTCCAATATCATACGTATCATCTTAAAGTTATCAAGAACAAAATGCCTGGTCAACAAGCAGTACGATAAGAATTGAGAAAGAATTAGACAGAACAAAACAAGCAGAAATTGTATTATAGAAATTATCATTTTAAACTTGTGTTTTTCTATTTTTCTAAACCCGGTGAAAAGCTGTCTTTTGGCATGCAGACACTTTGAATCCCATTATTCTTAACTACCTGACAATAGATTCTTCCCGTTTGGCCCACGGTTGGTTGACACTGGAAGAACAAGTGAATGAGACAGAGGGAGAGGGGACAAAAGACAAACAGTGAGAGCACTTGAACTCCAGAGTAGCAGTTTTGATGCTAATCCACACTTAAGAGACAGAGTGCAGGACCCGACGAGATGACAGAAGAAAATTGAAATCTTTTGAGTGATTGATGGAGTCAGGCGCGCTAATGACACAAGATCACGGCGATGGAGAGGAAAGACAAGATGCTCTCTTATCATGCGCGAAAGGCAACGGATGTGAAGACAAGTTCATGCAAAATGCATAAGGAACAGTCAGATTCAACAGAAAAGACTTCAAAGTGCCATCGATGTTCTAACCTCGGAGGACGGGGATCGGTGCACTGCGCTCTAGAGTCCAACACATCACTTCGCCCGTTGGTGACGGAAGCTGACTTTTCAGGGCCACACGAGTTCACACCCTGTGATTGGAAGATCCCCCTGAAGATGTAATTGAGGGATTAGCTGCCCTTTTGCCTGCCGTTCTCGTGCACGCTCACACGCCTGGAGGGACTCACAGCTGTTACAGTGGGGGAATATTGCGTTTGAGCCAGAGGAGAAGGTAATAAGCTTTTGCCGTGTAACACGAGTATTCAGCTGCCACCTTAGGGCGTGTTGTAAATATGGAAGCGTGAACATTATAAACAGCCTCAAGCCGACATGCTTCCTCCGAGCAGTGGAGCACATTTCTATTTGGCAGCGTATGAAACAAACAAATGGAACCTTGTTATATTCACTTTTAATGAGTGAACGTTTTAAAAGTAGAATTTCAGATCGCCGTGCTTCTTTGTGTTCGGTCGGAGACTCACAGAGATCGAATGAATCTGTTTTTTTGTTACCGGCCAGGCTCGTGATGTGACGGTGCAGCAGCCAAAAAAATGTCACATTCATCCTGCTTGGAATTCAAAAAGATCACTCTGGTTGGGATCAATACAGCATGATAATGATGTTGTGACATTTAGAAAGGAGATTGGCGACGTGGGTGGGTGCATGCGCCCTTGAGTGTTTGCGAGAATAGAAGTTGGGGAATGATTTCGTGCTGTGCCGCAGCATTTGAGCAAGAACGACACTGTTTTTGTTGTTTACGGCTTTGAGGTCAGTGATTCGTTTTCAGCAACACAGTTATTTAAATAAGACAAATTATAATTAGTCAATATTATTTCACAGCCAGATAAATTTGAACTAATTAGCAATCCCTTTAACTTAAGGTCAATTTGACAGACTTAAGATTTGAAATTAAATTTGTGGAGTTTGAAAATATACACTGCAGTCATTCCTCTAGAGCAGGCATGGGCAAACCACGGCCCGGGGGCCGGATGTGGCCCGTTCGGCTTTTTCATTAGGCCCGCTAACATTGTGCAAATTATGTTATCAATTTATTATTATTATGATTATACGTTTGTTTTATTTATTTATAATCTAACATTGTGCAAATTATGTTATCAATGTATTATTATTATGATTATACGTTTCATTTATGGATGGATGGATGGATCATTATGCGTCTTTCGACGTATTTGCACGATAGATGGCGTACAAAAGGCTAAAAGCTTTTTAGCATGTTTAGCCTTTATGCATGACTTTTACATGTCATTAATTTTAGTTTATATGAACATTCCATCCATCTGCTCCAGCCCTACCTGCTCTAGAGCGTCATACTTTATAATAACTTAACCCCCCCCACCCCTTCTGTCATAAGTGTCAATTGCAAAAGATCCATCCGGTGACTTCCCAGGTGACACATTTTGGCCTGAGACCACCCAAACAGACCGCCATTTCCATTTATTAGTTTAAGTCTCGGCAGCTGACTTTATGAGGGACATGAGCGATCAGTCAAAGAGGGTGAAGACAACCCTTTAGCATCATTGATCTCTGCACTCTGCCGAATGTGCATATATCCCCCCCATACATCACCGGCTGGCAGTCATGGGGGGGGTGTTAGATGGATGAAACACACTGGCAAACTTTGTCTGCATTAGAGACACTAAATATTTCTGAGGGTGCTTGCTGTACTGATGAATGGCTTCATAAAATGTCCACAGACATCCGTCATCCTTAGGCAGCCTTTCAGTCAATGGACAGTGCTGGAAAGTTTTCCACCTCAAGCATCGAGAAAGTGAGCGTAAGTTAGGGGGATATCAATAAAAAGTTACTTTGTCGTCCGCATGGAAATCACACAGGCATCGGTTCCTGAATTTTTCACAAGTTTTCACAAGGCCACTGAGACTGCGCTCCTTGACCATCCAATCAAGTCACTCAAATCGCCAGCGTAACTCTGGGCCAATTTGACGGCCTTGCTATGCCGGCTTGATGCCAACTCAAAATCTGATTGATCTCACTACCATTCACTTTAGGCTCCCAGCGCCCACTACTGACTCTGAAAGCCTGAAAGGGCTGATTTCTTTCAACCTGGCAACACGTGAGACTGGATAGAAAAAACTCAAGTACCCTATATGCATCTGGAAGCAGTGCAACCAAGAAAACAGAACAGAATACTCTGTAATGCCTATATATATCTATATCTATCTATCTATATGTGTATATCTACATATATATAAAAGCTATCTCTATGGGCAGAAAACAATTTATTTGAAAAGGAAATCTCTATACTTGTTGTCTTTGTTCATTTCCATTTCAAAACATTTACATTTAAATTATATTTCAAATTATTATCTTATAGCCAATCTTCCTACTGTGGCTGTCTTCCTTCACAGTTTTCCTTATTGTACTTTTTTATTTATTTATCCCATTTTACTTTTAATGCAATCCTGCTGTCCACCTTCTGGAAGAGCTGGCTGCCTTGTGGCAAAACACTATTATTTACCCTGTCATTCCCAGGCAGGCAGTGACAGGTTTTAGACCAGCTTTCTGAAGAGGAAGGCGGACACCAGCTGCTTGTCATACCCTGTCATTGGTATATTCAAAAAAAAAAAAAAAAACCTCCACATGTGTCTATCTGTGTATGTATGTTTGCTGAGACCAGCAGACGGAGCTACAAAATGGCAGACAGCTGTATAAATAATACATATTTTTGGAACTTTGTGTACAGACATTTTTAGAGGACGTCATACTATTTAGCTGCATGGGTATTGGGAATTTGATACCAGAGGCAAACTTATGAAACTCTGACACATAGAAGGTATATTCAGTTTGGTAATATGTTTTCTTTTTTTCTTTTTTTTCTTTTTAAAGAAAATTGATATATTATGCACTTGTAAATTTGAGCACAATTTATGGAAAACGGGACTTAACCTCATAGGCAAATTTCCCCTTATATCCCACATTTTTGGACAGTTCATTTGTGTATTTTGTACCAAATCATTACAGAACCGTAAGGTAATGTTATGTTTGGAGCATTTTCCATGTTTTTCGCACATTGCCTTTTGCCAGATTAAATTTAAGCATTTGAGTCACATCGCCCTCTGAGTGGTTTGGTGGACATTATATTCCACTTCCCAGGGGCATCTATGTGGACAGAAGGGCAACACATAACTGCTGTGTTTAAGTTCTACATGTGTCTGTCTGGCAGCGGCTGTGAAATAAGTGTGTGGTGTTGTTCAGGCCTGGCCCAGACTCACTGCATGGTTTGGCCCTGTGAGTGTGAGCAAGCTGTTACAGCCCATGGGAGCTGTCCCTGGTGCTGAAATCAGGCTTTTGTTAGTGGTAAGATTCCAGCTCCTCTGCTGCTGCTGTTGCGTATGAAGCCACAATAAATAGTGTTTCCAGTGTTTTCATAACAGACAAAAACATTTGAACTATTTAATTGATGTTTTTTGTTTGTTTGTTTTTTTTACAACTATGAAATGTTACAGAAACTGAGATGTCTCTGTAAATGCATATTGTTTTCTTTTAAATTTCACTTTGGATATTTTGTTTTTTTTTTTTCTATTATTTCCAAGTCAAACAAAAATAAGCATTACCTTGAAGCAACCTAATGGGGTAAACACAAAGGAAATGATGTGCTCGGCCGTAGTCATCAAGATCTAATCATAATGCGCTTTATTGCAAGGCCTTATTTTTGTCTGATGCTGTTAAATACAGCTTTAATCGTAAATGTGGGCGGGAAGGTCCATCGGGAAGGAACTGTTATTTTCAATCCTGCACTTGAGCAGGCATGGTTTTACTGTGGTGTGATATTTTGAGAAGCCTCGAGGAGAGCAAGATAGACAGAGAGAGAGAGAGAGAAAGAAAGGAAGAAAGGAAGTGAAAAGCTTTGGGAAATCTACCGCCCCATCTCTCAGGCACCTCAGCTTCCCTGTTCCTCTCACCCACCTCACTGACTTTCAATCGCTTTCTTTTTTTTTTTTGCTGGGGAAGAAACCTAACACTGGCAAGAAATGAAAACCACATCAGGTCCTTAGCATATCCCTCCACTACCCCACAGTCTTTTTTTTTAGTCCCCTCATTTCTCTCTTCCTTTCTGTGTGCCCTCTGGACTAGTCTGGGTTTGTGCACAAATGGCCAATAAATTTTATTCAATCTTAGTTTATAACGCAAGGTTTCCGTAAAACACAGGTCTCATGGGAGGGCAAAATAGTAAATATGATTGTCACACTGACGTCTGTTTTTGTGTTTTGTTTCCATGGTTGAGTTTTTACAACGTGATTCAGTGCAGGGATTTTCAAAAGTTGTTAAATTCTGTTTTATCTGCTGTGAAAACAAACTTGTTTGGATCATTTTGCTATAGGAAAATACCAAAAGGATTAGTGGGAAGATTGGGAGAAAGAATGCAGGAAATAGGTAGGAACAGTCAAAACGGGGGAGTGAAGGGGAGGGAGGCTTGTTTGCCTCAGGCACTGGCTCTCTGCAGTGCTGTGGTGGCAGTGTCAGGGGTTTGGGACTGTAAATAATTTACCCCCTCACAGCAAGCAACGCACATACACACAGTACTCCGTCATGCTCTCAACCATACACACACACACACACACATACTGCCCTGTCATGCCCATGTCAGCGCACTCACTCGCACAGACACACACACAGGAACAAAGGTCGTTTCAGTCACGTCTCTGATGTTCGTGCGAGATCACAACTACCTCGCTCGCTGTCACACACCGATGTACAGAAACAGGAAGAGGGTCAGAGTGAACCCCGCAAAGTTCCCACATGTGCACACGGAGCCTAGTGAATACGAATCACTCTCCTGGTTAGGATTCCCATTACTTCGTGTCCACCTGTTCCTTTGTTCCCCCCCGTCAATGGACACACGCCGCAGTCCCTGATGCATTTTCAAATGACCTCCCTGCAGAGCCGTTCCCATCGACGCCGTCGGTGAACAAAGCTGAGCTGTGGTGCAAAATTACTTCTGTGTTTTTGATTATTATCTCAGCATTTAATTGCATTTTGAAAGCCCAGTGGGAGCGGGGGGCACCGTTATCCCCACTGCACCGGCTGGCTTTAATCGTGATTTAGTCCCCAGCATGAAAACATCATTGCTTCCCTTAAGGTATCTTCTGACATTTAAGGTGGTGCTTGTTGTGTGTGTGCTGAGAGCAGGGGTTTGCCCGAGGGGTGGAGGAGAGGGAGCAAGGTGGGGGGGGGGTGGATAGTAAAAAAACATGTAGGATGATTTTGGATAAGAATACCGAATGGGTTGGTGTTTATGGAACCATGCGTAAAATGTCAGCCTGAGCTGCGGCGATGCCGAAGAAGTGAATGTCAAGGAACAGTGGACGGCTGCAGTGATATTTCCTGGTCATTAGTAAAGGCACGATTGACTTGGGGTTCGCAAGTTTGTGACCTCAAGGCAAGTATGAAGAAGTCTGTCGGGGACTGAGCCGTAGGCGAGGTTCCGGAATACTGCAGTTGAATCTGTACAGCGGGCACTCTGTCAAGTCTAATCTAGAGTATTATTAAGTAGTAATGCCGGAATCACACAAATATTATGTTGTTTATGTGGTTTAATGATGTGACTCCTTTATATACAATCATATAAATACCATAGCTCACACAGGTTGTGTGTGAGCTATGGAATATGGAGTCAACTGTATGACAGGAACAGAATGTCATACAAATATTCTTGTGTAATTTCAGATTTATACGCTCTGTGCATGCATGGTAGTTCAGGGAAGCAATAGTTGCAATTTTTAAAGTGTATATATATATATATAAACATATATACATGTATATATGTTTATCTCTACTGGAGAAAACATAGGTAATCTATGTATTACCTTTGATGCAGAAGGCTGTGATCTATATATATACAGTATATATATTTACATAAACATATACAGTAAATAAATGTATATATATAATTTATTTATATATAAATGTTTATGTATTATATATTGTATAAGTTGTATAGTATTAATAGTATGTAATGTTTATATGCACATATACATATACAGTACATGTGTATCCATTTTTTTTTCTATCACATTCACCATATCCACCGAATGTTTATATGCACATATACATATACATACATGTGTATCCATTTTTTTTCTGTCACATTCACCATATCCACCGGGGATCATGGCTAAAAGTGGGCTGAAAAAGTGAAAACATTTGAAGGAACTGCAGACATTTTTTTTTTTTTTCCCACATACCAAAACCATTCCACACCCTGCATGCTACCTCTAAAGCACTAACAAAACCCTTATAATCAGAACCAAACCATGACGACCATGATGTGAGTGATCCAGAGGTAACGAGTTTCCCCTTCATCAAGTCTATAAAATGCTCACTCCCTCACTCTCAATGTTCCAACTCAGCACTCATAAGAATTGGCGTGCCAGCGCAGCAGGGCACAATACTTAGTATCATTTTCTCAGTTTGAGCACTAAACAACATCCTGATTTGCATGCTAACAGTGTTTAACAGACACACACACACACCCTACCCCTCCTGCCCCGTCTCCCTCCCGCTATAAAATATCCCAAAATCGTAGGCGCTTCACAGAAATCCCAGCATCCCTTATGGCCTTGTGTTCCCTCGTGGCGTGACACAGATGGCGGAGGCCATGCCCCACTAGTGCCGCTTTGTTTGTGTGGTGTTACACTGCAATTTCAAAGCCTGTGGGCACTGCTGAGGACACACAGGCCTGGCATGGAGTCATATTATCTCTGCAGGAGAAAACAGAAGTAATGGACGTGTGACCCACAATGCAGAATGAATATATATATATATATATATAAATATATATATATATATATAAATATATATATATATTTATATATATATATATATATAAATATATATATATATATATATAAATATATATATATATATATATAAATATATATATATATATATAAATATATATATATATTTATATATATATATATATATTTATATATATATATATATATTTATATATATATATATATATTTATATATAAATGTTTATGTAATATATATATATATATAGTAGTATAGTTTTAATAGTATGTCATATGTCTTTGCACATGTACATATACATACATGTGTATTTACACATTTTTCTTTCAGTCTAATTCACCATATCCACTGGGTTTCATATGCTTATCAGCTCTTTCCTCTTTTCTTTTTTTTTTCCTGACGTGGATCCCTCCGTTTCACAACACTTTTCTTTCTCGCTTTTCCATTTTTTCCTCTGTCTGTTACTAATCAGGATGCACAGAGCCAGACGGCGCATTTGCAGTCTGATAAGCAAGATGGAGCAGAGGGAGGAGTGAGGGGTGGAGGGGAGAGGAAGGGGAAGGAAGAGAGATTCTGGAAATATCAGCAAATTCGATTTAGCCGAAAAAATAGCAGATATCTGATACCTCACATACTTGATTCTACTAATGCGGTCGGACAAAATAGAAAGCATGTGTGTGAATAGATATGTGTGCCTGCGTGTATGCGTGCGTTACTGGTATAGAGACAAGTCAATTGTGTCATGCGGATTTAATTAGGGAGGTGTGTGAAACGCCTTCCTCTGCTGCACCCTCCTTGATAGGTGAAAAGCACACACGCACACACATTGATACTTGCCAAAGTGCATGACGAAGCAGTTGTTTGATTTATTTATAGGACAGCTGCTAAAAAAAAAATATTATTCTGTCCTTTAACACCTGCCAAAGATCCATCCAAGATCCAAGAACAGCTTCTGTCGCCTGTCTCCATCTGGCCACTCCTTCTAACACTTGGCTCCAAATATTTAGACACAACCGCAAACACTACTCCCAGTTGTTGACCACTAACCATTCTTACCACCCTTTCACACAACTTCAAGTTACCACCACAAGTGAGAAGCCACGAGAAAGAACTGACATCAACAAAGTCTGGTGTTGCAGGTGTTTCCAGCAGGGACTGTCTGCTTTTTCCGTCCTTTGAGAAACAAATGCCTCCGTCCTCATAACATTTAAATACACATCTTGTACATAAACAAACCTAAAAGATTTTCAAGGCTATTTCTATGTCAAGGTATCCAAGGTTTTTTTTTTTCTTTATTTCTCCCATTACATCTGGAGGTTCTTCCACTGCCAGTGGCCTGTACATGCTTCCCTCAATCTTTGCCATGGATTTGTTTTTTCTTTGCCTTTCATCCCAGATGGATGACTTTGTGCAAAGGACAACATTTATTACATCCTCTAAAGAGAAACCATGGCTAAGTGTGATGAATGACTGATGAATTTATCAGTCTGTGATGAATGCAGTGGCTTTTACATGCCCTAACAAATTTCTCTCTCTCTCTCTCTCTCTTTTCTCTCTCAACCCCACACGTGCTCCCTTCACCTTCCACCCATTCCTTCAAAACAACCAAATAGGTAAGTGACTGAATTTTTTTATTTCTCTGCACACTTTACACTATAGGTAATTTGATACATTGGATTATTTGTGGTATCACAAACAAAACAAGTGGTTTCCACACATTTGATTCTCTTGTTGCTATGACACACTTACAGCTTGTGCTTTACAACTGCAGTAAACTTTATTGAAATCGGCAACCCCTGGCAGGGACTGTCCCTCAGTTTACGGACCATTTTGTTAACTCGTGATGCAGAGAAGAGCGCAGGGAAAAATCCTCACTGGCCAATTCCTCCTGTTGTTGAAAAGGAGTTCCTGGAAAGCACAGCAACGTCATTCTGGCAGTGTCATTTCATTTAACTGTTGGGTGAAAAGGATAACTGCAAGGTTTAGTGACTTATAAATTGATCACATGAAACATTCAGACAGGAGGCAATGCTTCTCTCCTGCAGTGTTTTGTTTATTTCTTGGCCATGAATCAGGTTTAAAGACAAGGGACCTGTTGGGAACACTTGCCACCTTTTTTTGCAGGCGAAATATTTCTTGCATGTGAAAATGGGGGTGGCTGGTACAACAAACTCCGTTGATAGACCAATTTATGTCATAGCAGTTCAGAGAACGTTCGGAGTCTTCGTAGACGGTTTTACTCTGGTCCCGTCCCTTTTAACGAAGTATAATTTGGTTCCTCATTAGACTGTACAGCAGACATCATTATCATTTCCTTCTCTCACGTTTCTTACTAAATCCCTTTGTGCATTTTGCCACCAATCGAGGCCCTCTCTCTCTTTAGCACAAAAGCAAGAGCTCATCTGTCTATCAGGCTTTATTCCATCCTTCTGTCTTTTGATTTTTTTCCCCCCCACTTTTGTCTTCCTTTGTCCTTTTAAAATAATGAGAACCATCTCCGCCTCGCCCCTTTCATGCTGCCATCGCTTGGTCTACACAGGATGCCTATCAAAGCCGGCGCATCTCCGTGCTGTCATTTAGCTCACACCTCATAAGGCGGGAAAAGGGAACAAGATGGCGTTTGTAGTGCCTTACAACAGGAGCTGCTGCGTCGCAATTTAATTTTCCCATTTGATCTTTCCAAATAGCTGTATTTAGGAAACATGAGCCTGTTTAAATTCATGAGGTCAGATGGTGTGCGTTTTGTAATTGGAACCATTAGGCACTTTATGGACGCTGCCTTCTAGACACATTGCGATAATGGTGACATCACAGCGTGAGCGCAAAATGTCCGCTACCCGGGCCAACGCCGCAAAGACAAAAGCAGTAAAAGAGTTGTTTGAAGGTTTTAGTAAAAAAAAGTTTAAGGCAGTTTTCCGACTGTCCTGCGTTGATAAACCGTCCTTTGTTTTGGGCAATAATAGGATTTTGTATTTCATTTTACTGAATAGGCTTCAGCAAAGTGAGTATTCACCAATTTCGTGAGAAATACACATTGTCAGGTTGATCTTTTCAACATGCTATAAAAGAACAATGTGATCAAGAAACGCTTTACCACCAAATCGCTAACAATTCAGTTTCTTCCTTTCATATTTTCTCAGACGTAGTGCTCACATATAAGAATGCTGATAAAAGCTGTGGGTTATGTGTGGAGGGATTTTAAAGGAAAAGGGAGCGAGTTTTTGTAGGAAATAAAGCAGTAGCGAAAAAAAAAAAACATTCACAAACTAAGAAAGGTATCAGCAGGTGGTAGCTGTACCTCTTTGACATATGACCCTATTCTGGGGCTTTAAAGTCTGATGAGCTGAGCCATTGGCCATTGGTGCCACTGTCATTTCCACAGAGGGTGCATCAGTGTACACTTGCTACAGTACCAACAGCTAATCAAAATGTATTTATCATTCTTAAATGAGCAACTGGAGTATTTAAGTGAATTAAAAATAAACAAAAAGAAAGCAGTGGAAAAATGTGATTACTATTGACATCTAGTGGCGTGTCAGATGTTGAGGGTTCATGGGCTAATAGTGGCCTCCAGGTCAGAAGTTTGAGACCTCTGCCCTTGTCATTAGGACCTAAAAGACACTCACCTTTTCTTCATTAGGTAAAGAGGCTGCAGGCAGCAGTTTTTGTATTTGACTGTAAATGGCACACAGCACTTGATGTATCATGTAACTAGCCCAACTCCGGTATTTGAATGTTACATATGACTGACATCAGCCTTCAGTCCATTCTGTATGTCCATGTAAAAGTATCCAAATTTGAGTCTAATAACGCTCATGTCTTAACATTTTTCTTTAAGGATGACTTCATATTTTGACAACAAAATAGAAAAAAACAACATGGCTAGGACATTTAAAGGCAATAGGTGTTAAATACATGGCTACTTTTCTGTTTTTTCAATAATAAAAATAAGAGGGCAGTATATGGGTGTGTGAATGTAGCTCTAGTCAAAATACTAGAAAATAATAATCATAAAAAAGTTAATAAATAAAATATATGTATGCATATGTTTGTGTATAGATTAGTGGTTGTATTGTATATAGTCTGAGATGATTTAACCCCCACATACACATAGACACACACAATGTGTTTGTTACAGCTGTAAGTCTAAACTTGTGTTTATTCCTAAAAACAAGGTCAGTCCTTTTTTTCTTTCTTTTCTGCTTTATTTGCGTTTTCACGAAAAGTGAGTGTCATCAGAAACGCTCCCTGCACACTGCCCAACGCCCTTTAACTGACCACTGCTGTAAACCAGGGGTTTAAGATGTTAAATAGGCCGGACCAGTACAATCATAACATAAATAACTTTAAATAACAAACCCATGTATTTACCCCTTTGCCCTAATGCAAAGATGGGATATATTTTTGATATGTATTCATATTTATTGAAATATTATTTAAAAAAAAAATATCCTGAACATGAAGTCTTCATTTATTTGCTTATTTTTAAAATTCATCAAGCAGGCCAGACTGAACACCCTAGTGGGCCGGTTTTGGCCCACAAGCCATATGTTTGGCTCCCCTGTTGTTAAAAAAAAAATCTTCCGGAGATATGCTTACTCATTTCAGCAATGAGATGAAAAAAGCATATGTAGTGAATAAACTGAATGAGAAACATGGCAGTACAATCACAGATTGCTCCCTGCCCTTCATCTTGAATCGTTTGTTTCCCTGTGGAGACGATGTCCTTGGAGACCTGTGCAGCACTGCAGGCACGCACTCAATCCTATCAGCTCTCATCATCTTCAGACTACACACTGTCTGCGCACGGCTCTTTGCTGAGTGATTGTAGAAGCTTCTCTTTGGATTGGTGTAAATCAAAATTTCCCCCAGCACACCATTTTTCTGATATTCTTCCAGACCTCAGCAAAGGCTTGAACATCATTTTAAAGGTAAACAAAGGGTAAAGGCTAATGTACCAATTCCTTTTTAATGACGTTTGAAAGCCTGCTAACATTGTGTTTTTAAAGGAAACATTATATTTAATGGACTACTTTGATAAGATCAAACTTAAGTCAGATACTTTTATAGAACAGTATTTTCTATTTGGACTTCAGAGTTCTCTCTGAAAATATATATTGTCCGTAAGGTATACAAGTATTGCTAGTTTTGATCAAGTGTATATTGTACCTTGATGTTAGTAAAATGATTTGTTTCACACAGTTTCCATGGCATTCCCTTTAAATGGTAACCAGCCACTGAAGGCTCCGCCCACTTAAGCCACGAGGGAAAGACACGAGCACAGTTTAGCACAACAGTAGCAGCAGTTGAGCAATGAGGGGGTAATGGTTGCCAGACAACAAACTGTGGTCTAAGAGGAAGAAGCTCAAGAAATTAGTCAAGAGCCGAGAATGTTTCTCGCTGGTTAGTTGTTGTGTTACTCTGATATTGTAGACTAACGAACGATGTCTGTCTACTCGGTTCTACTCATAAAGCTCGTGTTCATTCAGCACACTGCTAAATTAGCTGCCATGCTTAACATCTGGTCTGTACATGATAGTGGCGATCCTTGCACAGCTAGGAATGGTATTACAACCCAATACAAGGGACACAGGAGAGACGTGACCAGATTCGGTCAGGTTTTTAACCATCTTAGTTGTCAGAAATGTCATTTAAGGAGTAGGCAGACATTCAGGCCATGCTAATGTGTGCACTAAATCCCCAACAGAGTCAGTTTTGCATAAATTACCCCCTTTTTCAAGAGCCGCAGGTGAGTGAATATCATGCGTGTGCCACGTATGAACAGCGATTCGGCGCTGTGGGGAGAAGAGCTGGTGATTTCACCGGTGCTTTAAATGACCCCGCTATCTGCCTCGCATTAAACACAATGCCCTGAAATCGGCGCTAAGCCTCCAGCCTCTGTGCAATCCACTTAGCCTTGAATAGCACTAAATTAGCAGTTGGCTTTTTCACTTCATGCCTCACTAAGGCCAAAGGCGAGTTAAGAACTTTTTTTTTCACTACTTTTTTTTTTTTAACCAGAGGTGAAGACTAATACAGCTTGAAGGAAATGTGTTTTTAATTAACATACCTCAAGGCTGGCCCCCACACTGGGGCCTATGATTAATTAGATAGGACAAATTCAGATGATGGAGCCTTTGGGCCGCCCTGCTTGCTTTGGTAATTCTTTAGACACGTCATTAACCCAAGATCTTTTAACGTAACGTCATTTCTTTTTTTTTCACTACTCATTTTTTCATGTGACCTGAAAAAACAAAGAAGGCAAGGTTTTGTTTTGTCACTGTTAAAAAAAAACAGTTTGACGTGAACTGTGACTCATGGTTAAGTCACAGTTTGCATCAAACCAACAACACCTTTCCTACCTTCCTGTTCTTGAAGTTGATTTCAGTCTTGACTACTGGTAGCGTTGGTGACAGTGTTTAGACTTGTTTTCTGATACAGACAAGTGGGGCTTTTTTAGGTCCATTTTTATTTTAAGGTTATAATACATTTTTCATCTGGTAACATCGTGATATTATGTGTTTGTTTTGCCGCTGCGTCATTAATCCTTTATCACACTGTCTGACAGAGTCCAACCTTCTCCTGCAATGACATCCGCCTGCATTAGCTGAGATTACAGGAGTGGCGTGATGGCAGAGATGATGTAGCAGAAATGGAGTTGCCTTGTCTTGTTATTAAATCTCCAGGAAAATGGAAGGACGGGGAAAGATAAACATCATTAGACGAAATGAAAAGGGAGGAAAGAGAATAAAAACATTCCTAAATGTAAAAAGTCATTGCTACAAGACAAACCACACACTTGGCTTAAGTAGCTCGGTATATTTTATAAAATGTTACCACGCACAATGCGGGATTAATAAAAGTGCTCAGTAGCTCGGGGCACAGCACCAAATGCCTGAAGATTACTTAGTCAAAGATTAGATCTTTCATGTCTTCTGTCCCATTGGTTTAATTCAGAAGTCTTTAAGTACGGCAGGCTTAAATAATGCAGTTTTAGTTTTTTAACGTTTCACAATTATCCGGCTTAAAACAGGTCCATTTCCTAAATGTTAACTTAAATTTAATTGCAGCCGTTTAAAACTGAAGAATAATTGCTCGGAAATGTTTCCAGTCCTCGATTCACAGTGGTAATGATGTTGCTGAGAATGAATTATAGTGTTTCCAACTACCTCTGTACATTGTGCTAGTAGACATATAAGTGAAAGAATTTCAAACAAAGTATCTAAGTAAACAAAACTTCCTTGAACAACAGTACATTAGCAGTGACATACGAATGAGAAGAAAATATTTGCCGTCCTTGATTCTTTTACTACATACACAAACTAATTACATAAGCTTCTCAAAAAAAAAAAAAAACAATTGTCAAGTCCAAATCATTTGTGCTAGGCTAACATTGCTGTTATAATAAGCATTTATAAAGCTTTTATTTCGCTTTTTTTAACCAAGAGACAGTCAATAAATAAAGAGAAGCCAGTACTTATTTCTTAGTTTTCGAGGATATAACTACAGTATATTGCTGTTGGACTGTCCACTGTCCAAACTTTCCAGATCATTTTTTCTGTCATATTAGACAAATGATGGAACGGTTTTATGCACACAGGAAACAGTTAAAGGGCACTGCTAAGGAACGTCCCTGAGGTTTGTAGCACCCTTCAGATTTAAACAGAGTGGGAACACGTCGACCTGTGTGAACCAGCTGATCAACAGCAGCTGCTTCTACAGGTTAATGGATTGTTGTCTGTCTGCCGTTCACTGGGAAGATTTACAACCGTCCGTGATCACAGGAACGTTAACATCATCCTTTTTTCTTTTTTTTTTTTTTTTGCTGCTTCTACGTGGCCTGAAAGGAGCGATACACAAACCAGTCAGAAGACATTAAAGAACCGATTGAACGAGTAGAGACGCCACCACATCTAAAATCTCTTCTCTTCCGTCTTCTGTCAACGTTATCATTGTTATTTTGAAACATATAGCTCAGAGTGTTGTCACATATGCAAAGTCATTTCTCGAAATAGAAAACTGTCTGTTCCACGTACAGGAGTTGCCATTTTTGCGAAATCTTATTTTTGTCATCAACACAGCCAACATGTGGTTTGGTAACAGGATGATGCAGGATCTGTGTTCACACTATGTGGTTTGTGTGAATGGAAATTAAACACACTTACAAAAATATAGCTAGCAATCTAATATAATTTATCCCCCCCCCCCCGACCCCCGCCCACTCCCCGCAACAGCCAGCATCTTGTCAGAAGAAGCTTTTTAATCAGACACATGCAGGAGCCCTTGTTTGTCGGATGAAAAGAGAATGAAGAGTCTGACAGGGAGGAAGAGGAAAGGGCGGGGGTGTCGAACAATTGCCATGAAATGAAGTGTCGTCAAAGCCAGTGCTTAGCTGAGCATAAAACAGTCAGGAGGGGATGATTTATTGTCATGGCCAGAACAAGAGCTCTGTTCTGTATGCATATTGTATGTGTTCTGATAGAGCCGTGGTCCTGCCACTGAGGAGAGTTTTTTTGAAAATCCCAATAAAACCCACAGAGGCTTACAAACCGAAGCTTCAGATTTTCGACTGCTTCTTCGTCTCATTCCGCCCTGTGCCTTTTTTCAATAGTCCCATTTCTATGGCAAGTCCTTAAGACTCTTCCACCACGTACTTTTTCAAGATTCAGTACCTTAATCCGTTCCGTTCGTCCCTTTTCTTCCCTCTCTGCAAGGACACTCCTTCGTATTCTGTCCCATTCCTTTGACAGTCGCACCTTCCTCTTTATCGGCATGACCCCCACTCTCTTTTTTCACCATTGAGGAAGTCAAGGCAGCTTCCCATCATGTTCTCCGAGTTACAAGAGTCTGAGGATAAAGTGACTTGACGTGTGCCTTGTTTGCCAAAAGAATGAGCTGACCGGGTCCTCGCCTAGGTACAACGGCATGCTTGACACACTCATTTGTCACGACCACAGTGGTTGACACACAACACTGTTCTGGCTTCCTCTCCAAGTATCTCCCTACTCTCTCAGCACTGCAGCTGGAGGGGGAGCACAGGCACAAAATG
>NC_024307.1:33457510-33491565 GCF_000523025.1 Cynoglossus semilaevis
CGTACACACTTTCATTTTGGAGTTTTGGTGAAGTTATCAGGGTCGGCACTCTAATTTATTTCCTTGTGCTTTATGGAAATTCGACCCAAATTTTGTCGTACCACATCTTACATGCGTTACTTAAAAGACACGTACTCACCAAATTACTTTTACGTATTACTTTTGAATGGTCTCTTCTTTAACAGCTCTCCAGGACACGTTGAATGCATGACATCCAAGTGTTTTCCTCTGAATTATTGTTCTGTTTTTCTCTCATACATCTTACTGGTATTTTGGAGCAGATATGCAAACGTGAGCACCAATGTCCTCGTTGGTAATACATGTTTTGCGGCGAAAATGCTTCCACCCTGTCAAACAGGCAGTGATAATTTTATTAATAACCAACGTTTGCTTGCTATGCTTCAAGTGCCTAAATAGCTGTTGACAGTTGCTTCAGGTGAAGGCCTAAAAAAGCAACAAATTCAGCAAAGCAAATTCATAGTGACCAGTAATTATGGTGTATCTAATAGTTTGGTTTTGCTTTGCTTTTTAAACTGATGTCTGTTGTGTCGCGGCATCTCCCAAGTTGCTGTCTGAGTTCACAGACCTTCATCTAACCCTCAGACAGACGAGGGGTGTACGAAGTGATTGCGACCGCACTGGTGTTTTTCATTACCGCCAACAAATATTGATGAGTGCTGCTGAGTCATGTGACCCGAGGATGGATGTTGATTGTACCCTTAGCCATAGAAGAGAAAACACGATTTTTTTGTTTCAGACTTTGAGGAAGGTTTCTAAGACGACAGTTTCCTGACCTATATCAAGTGATTCATTACTTTTACATGAATTATTACCTTGACCCTCAAAAATATTTAGTCACTCATTAATCATTGCCCAGTTTCCTCTTCAAGAAATTGCTCTGCTAGAAATTAATTTCTCAACTGTGGATTCTGTCAAGAGAAGGCAAGAAATTGCTCTGCTAGAAATTAATTCTTTCAAGAGAAGACGTCGAGATGTATCAGTCACCATTTCTCTCACTGATAATCATCCCGTTTTTGTTTTTTTAAAGGTTGTCTATACACATAGAAGAGACTCTCTCTTTTTTAATATTGTTCCAATCTTTTCGTTTTCATCTTTTCCCCCAATTACAGTGTAGCAGGCACACAGCATCCACTGCACACTGAACAGGCAGTTGTTGATTAGTGTTACACTAACAGTGAATCAGCCAGTGCACACAGCTGTGGAGGGTGAGGTTGAAAGACAGAAGCAGGGGAGCGGTGAGACAGAATGACAGGATGGTACGATTGTTTGTGAGATCAGACATCAAGCCTGATAACACAATAACCAAAACATTCAAACGGAATTTACCTGATAAGTGGTTTGGGGCAAAGCCCCTATTTCCAGTGCACCACTGTGCCTTTGCCCAGAAATTATTTCAATTCCAAAACCATCAACCTGCAGTTACTACTCCATAACTTATTAATACATGTTTCTGCAGCCGTTTATTATTTAGTTTACTTTAAATAATTATCAGGTAAAAAAAAAACAAAACTTGCATTGAAATCAAGCTTTCAAAGTTTTGAAATAAATGGCAAAAATTTCAGACAACAAACGCAGATGTCTCAGTCCAAAAATAGAGTTGAGGAGGTTGTCCTTGAACACATGCTCCTAGATCTGTCATTATCATGATGCATTGTTGCAGTTGTCATTTATGGTCTGTTTATTATGAGGCAATTAAACGCTTTTCATCCCCCACGGGTCACACAAAATGACTTGGTGGGCCATATTCGGCCACATAGGCCTTAGGTTTGACACGTGCCATAGAGCGTGTCATAACAATAGAGCAGCAAAACTCTCTAGAACAAATGTTGGAGCTGTGGCACCTTGCTTATAGATCACTCTCACCCACCCTGCCAAATCAAATCTAGGTCACCGCAAATCTGCGGCTGACTATAAATCAGTCCTTCCGCACGCTTGTCTCCACAGTATGCGCCCACATTTGTACACTCTCACCTGCATTTTTGCACAGAGACCCTGTTTATATTTCATGTCAGCTCTCTGACTTGGCAAGGGTAAGGATCTACAATTGCATTAAGGAGCAGGATTTATTGCGGGAAGCTGCAGGCCTGATGGCAAACAGGCCACAGTTGCACCTCACAAAACATTTTAATCACGTTACGGGATTGCGGGCGTCATTATTAACCATGGCAATAACGGCTAATAAGACTGAAACCCAGTTTGTTTGTAGGTCATTGGATACTTGAGAGCAGATTTTCTTCCATTGTGCATCAAAGATGAAGCAGCGTGATGTAACCCTGCTCTCTCACTCCCTCTGTGGTCGCTTTGTGGCAGAATAGAGCATAAAACGGGCCAAGCTTTGGTTAAGGATTTCCAGACACTGTAATAGAGCTGGGTACAGCAGAGATTCCGTGGCAGGAGTGAAATAACCGGCTAAAGGAAAAACTTCTAAAAGCTGAGATACATAAGGGATGGGGGCTGAACATTTGCCTGCCAGCCTCTACAGCAGTTTACCAGTGATCTGAGTGGGCTTCACAGCAGTTGTCCGAGGCTAATAAGCTCCATGAGATAGAAATATCACTGACACAGTCAGAGAGTAGGAGAAATGGGACTTGGATTATGGAACAATCTCAGAGTCAACACACAGTTTAGAAGATGGTGCGTGATGGCTGTGTAGTGTAGTGGTTTTACAGTGTCACTGTTATCATGTGGCAGCTGGTCGCCGAGGGGGAAATGAATCAGGGGGAGAGCAACACACAACCGTCAGCCCGCTGCAGCCCTGATTTTAGCTCAACTTATCTTGAAGTTCTAACTTTCTCTCTGTCTCTCAGATGTGGCAGAATCTTTTTTTTTTTTTTTTTTTTTTTTGCTGTTGTGAATAGTTACAATATTCTCAAAGGCCATGCAGAGCCATTCCGTACATTTTCATGTTGTGTATGAACATGCTTGAGTATATTACTCAGAGCAGTACCTTTCTAAACATTTTTTTAGATATTAAGAAAGCCTCAGACTTATGAAAAGCTGAGATACATAAGGGAATAAGACTTCCTTTGTAACATGTAAACCAGTGTTCCAACCAATGGGCAGGGGACCAGTAACAGGCCATTTGTTACCAGGCAATAAGTAATGCTTTTGTAAAATATTAACAGCAAACTCTCTCTTTTTTTACTTTTTTAAACCACCACTAAACCCTTAAAATAATAGAAGGAAAAAACAAAAACTGTGACCAAAAACAAATTACCAAGAGTCCTAAAAAGAAAAATTCACAACATAAAATAATAATCATATTTACATTATTTATACTGCGGTTGAATTATTTACGATGCACTTTATTGTGTTTTAGTTTATCCATAAAAGCAGTTCATGGTGTGAAAAAGGTTCAGGGCCACAGTTGTACAGTTCACTGTCTGTTTTTTTTTTTTGTTTGTTTGTTTGTTTTAATAATTGCTATAAGCAAAGATTTTCTTTTAGTGAGACAGAAAAAAAAACCTTAAAAAAGCTAATCCTTCAAGAGTTTCTACAAAGTGATTTTTTTTCTTCTTCCACTTGAAGGAACAGCTTTACGATTGTATTGATCATTTTTTCAAGTGCAATTAGTTCTTGCACGGATAGTTATTTCCTGTACTTCTGAAGCCACCCTGAGAGAACACCAGTGAGGACTGGCATTCTGCTATGGATTACATGCCTGGGGACTGTACTACCCTGCTGTATATTCCCCAGTGTTAGCTTGTTAATCTTGCTGTCACTAAACATTTCCATACTGATAACTACAAGAAAGGACAAAGCTGGATTACACCTGTCTCAACCTGACTGATGACGGAGAATGTCTGGTTTCTATCCATCTTCTGTTTTTTTTTTTCCTTCTACCTCATCACTTGTATGCCTGCCTTCCTAATCCCCTAACTCACCCTCTCCTCACACCAGCCCTTCCCCGTCTGATACTTCCTCTTAGTGTTTCTGGGAGCTGGGGACCTGAGGGATTTGTGCAACGTGACCGAATTGAAAAATTGCAGCGTATCCCGAGGATATCGGGAGATGTTAGAGGGGAGCCTGTGTGCCCGTGCGAGGTAATAAACGAGGGCGTGGAGGCATAGATTAAGACCAAAGAGGAGCGAGACTTAGAGGACGTTACTTAGAGGACAGTCCAGAACAGTAATGAAACGGGTTCCCTTTTGTTCCCTCACCCACAGACCAGCCTTCAGTCCGGTCTAACCGTCTCTGTCTGTACATTTCTGTTTCGTTCTCCCCGGCTCTTTGTCTTTTCACGCTGCTTGCACAAATCCCAGCACAGAATGGAAAGCAAAATGTCATCTCTTTTCTCCATCTGCGCCCACCACTAATGTGCCTATGATATGGCTGACACCAAGTTATTCTTTCTCATTGCCTCTGACTTTGCTGTAAGTGTAATCTCTATGTGGTTTGAAAAGAAAAAAACCATCACCCAGCGTTTATACATCTGCTTCTCTTACCGTATTCCTCTGCAGTAGGTATTGCAGAGGCTCTTACCGTATTCCTCTGCAGTAGGTACTGTGTAATCTGCCTATATAGTATGTCATTTATACATTTGGCAAATTAACGTTTTAACTAGAGATGAGATAAGACTTTTGAAGTGGAAGTGAAAAGATTATTTGTATTGTGCATAGAATTGTCATTGTGACAAAGCACATTACTGCACACAGTGAAATGTGACCTCTGCCTTTAACCCAGTGGTTCTCAATTATTGTCACGCCCCCCTTGTAACACTATTGATAACTTGTATATTTTTATCTATACAAACCACTGTATGAGTTGCTGCCACCTAGTGACTGGAGGCTTGTTATCGTTCAAGCATTACAGCAGTGGTACACTAATGTCCAGGGTGCCATATTCCATTGGAAGCCCTTCACGCCCCCCTTAGCACCTCACCGTGCCCGGCCCCCCCCTCCCAAGCGCCCGCCCCACTATTTGAGGAGTACTGCTTTAACCTAAAGGGCTGCATATATTGGTTGATATCCGAATCGGAAATTAAGTGTTTGGATGATATTGGCAAATTGCATATCAAAAAGTTGCATGGCAAAAAGTTAATATCCGCCATCCCTAATTTTAACACTCATATTTAGTCGGTGTAATTAATTTGATTAAAACTGTGTATTAAATTCTTATATCCGACATTTGTCTTTATTTTATTTCAAACCGTGTTGCCAAAGTAAATTAAAATCCAGCTGTATTTTTCAGATACTTTGTTACCCATCAATACTTTTATATTGCCTGGGTTCCCAATGGCTCAGTTCACCAAGTGACGCAATCATTTTCTTACTCAATCCTGTCTGTGTTCAGATGACATTTCAGCTTCCACTTGGAGGTGTCTCATATAGCTTGAGGGTCAGTGAGTAAGGGATGTTCGGAATATCTGTCTTTTTTATTTAATTTTTTTTATTTTGCCAAATGTATTTATTGCATTGCAATATACTGTATGGCCAGCGCCATTTTATCTAGTGCGATTCCCTCCCGGTGTATGGCCAGCGCCATTTTATCTAGTGAGATTCTCTCCCTCTCCCCCCCAGTATGTTTCCTTGACTTTTCCACTTCTTCAGTCCTTCTTGGTGAAAGGGTTGCCTGTATAATGTAAGTATATAAAAGCAAGGGAGACTGGGGCTAATTACATGTGCTGAACTCACAGATTGCTTTGGGGTGAGAAAAGAGATGAGACTCCATGAAAAGCACTATTCCTTCTGAGGGAAGCTAATAGTTCTTGACGTCCATGAAAACCCTTTTACAATCTGCAGACTAGGGAGAAAATGGTGGAGGATAAAGGAGAGGAGGGAGGAGGTACTGAAGGAGATTTCTGTGTACAGAATCAGCTCAAAATTTGAAAAAATGAAGCTTTCACTTTTCACTTGTCCTTGATAAAACAGGCATTCAGCTTTGCTGTAAGGTTATTTTTTCTTTTGCTTCTAGCAGATGTCATTTATTTCTCTGTTGAACCAACATTTCATACACTGTGTTGAAGGTCAATTTTGATCAACCTTGAAAAGAACACAGCAATAAATTATAGATGCTAGAGCTTTACCGAATTTTAGGGAATATACTTGAATATGCACAAATATTAATACCGCTGTCAGTTATGGGCCAGCCACCTCATTCAAATAATCATACTAGAAATTGTGCCGATCCAGCGACTACAACTGGTTCAGTCACTTATTGCCCACCATAGGTAGTTTATTCAAATAGGTCAACGCTGTCAATAGTTTGGAGGTATTTAAATATCAGGGATGAAGACAGAAGCAAGACCTGCAGTTTGGTTCTGTTACGATGCAAGCAATTTAATAACGAAGAATTAGTGAAGAAACACAAATTTTAACAGTACCCCGTCACATCTTTGTTAGGACGTCCCTATCCAACATTTGTTATGTTAAAACGTGTATTTAAACATGGAAACAGTGCTAAAGATTAAACAACACTTTGCTTTCAGATTGAAATGTAAATGAGAAGAAAAAGTTATTTTCCTGATCGCTGTTCTCACTGTGGTTTGGGCCGAGTTCACATGACTGTACGTCACCGTACTACCCACAGATCGGCGCCAACTATAACTGTACGTCACCGTACTACCCACAGATCTGCACCAACTTTTAAACACTGCCTTCCAGTTGACTGCATACTCATTGAAACCTAACCCAAAGAAATATTGGTACTCTGTGTGGTATCAGTTTGTAATAAAACGGTACGGTGACGACCTGCGCTCAGACAACCCAAAACTTTTCGGGACGAGAGATGAAACAGAGACAAAGAGCCCCTTTCAAAAGACATCAAGGTGTAAAGGTGTCTAGATGTTTTACCAAATATTGTGTGAAAGCCTGTGTCAGACGTCTTGAAGATTGCTGTGATCATTGTAATCACTACTTCTGTCCACACTCTTGGCAGCCAATCTCCTTGCTAATTACAGCGAAAATGTTGGTGGTTTGTTTACAAGCAAAAACTAGCCCAAAAAAGATTTTATGCAATAATAAAGCAGCCAGACTGCTCTGGTGGAGAAGATGTATTTATTCAAATCTTAGGTAAACAGCGTAGGTTGTTTTTTCTAACTTTAGCATCGGCAAATACACCAAAAGCAGCTCGGGAGAAGCGTGTCAGTCTGTGTGAGGTGCTGCAGTGATTGTGCCAGCAAAGATGGCGTTGGAATGGGAGGACACTGGAGTGGCTGCCTGGTTACATCAAATCAAATTTCCGTGTGTTCAGGGGGCAATCGTGCTGTTATCTGCTTTTCTCCGTTAATAGGACAAGATGAAATAGGATTGGTGCTTTATTTGCCTCCAAGAGTCTTTTCTTTGCCATCTTCCCCCTCAATTCATTTCTATAACCTGTCTTATTTCACTTAGCCTGAGCTGGTGAACACCCCTCCGTACTTAAAGGCACTCGAATGGGCAAGCGATGAGAACAAATGTCTCTGCACCAGAGAGGCTACCGTTTGGTCTTTGCAGTGGCTTTTCAGCTTTAGAGGAATTCTCGCCCCTTTGCAGAATTACACAGACGTGACATTTCAGAATTATAAATGGCTTGGTAACAGCCTGGGCCGATCTCAGCAGCGCTGCCCCTCGTATTGTCCAACCCTTCTCAACAGGCTCCGAAATAGCCCGCGGCGAAACACTTGCCTGTGTTTTCTCACCCTTTTCATTCCCCTCATGAAAACGTAGTATCTTTGTATTCATCAGCGTAGCTGAGGTTGAAACACTCCCCCAGGCTTTGAGCAGAGAAAATTACATGTGAATGTCGTGGTTTGAAGGTTGGACTCACTTTACCCTTTGCGTCGCCACTGTTTAAAGTAGGCGAAATGCAGCCGTGCAGAAGGACGCACAGGTAAAGATGGATGTGGGTAGACCGCAGTCAACGAGTAAACAAGGGTTTGCTGTGGCACCATTTACTATCAAGCGACAAAGACTTTTGAGCAATTTCATTTGTCAAAGGTCACCTTAATAACAATAGGTTTCACTTTAATAGCAGATAATTATATTTTTATGGGGCTAATGAACGAAATGCTGTCATTATATTGTTGTTGTGTATTAGGTGTTACTGTATTTATCATTTCTCCATGAAATACCCATTATTTTCTCCTTTTTACCCCCAAACAGCGTGCGACTTGACAATACTGCTGCCAGTACTGTCTCTTATTGTTAGCTTGTTTTTATTATTATTATTATTTTAAATTAAACAAAAAAAGCTTCTTAGGGGTAGCTCGATACAACATTTTCATGTCCAATATCGATACTGTACCTGCCGATACCGATATCAATTCAATTCCTTCTTTTCTCCTCCAATGTTTTTGAAGCGAAAAAAAAAGAAAAAAGCTTCTTAGGGGTTGCTCGATACAACATTTTCATTAGTGTCCCTTATATCCAAGGCTAATATGCCTTGTTCACATGAAAGTTTAATTATTAAAACCGGGGATGGTTTGACAAAACTTTTTCATGACCGATACCGATATCAAGCTATGTAGCTGAAGCTATAGTGTCCCTGTCCACAGCAGTTGCTGTGAATTGGGGCCAGGTATTGGATCAGACAACCTAGTTGTTTTGTTTTGTTTTTTTTATTCCTACAATTTTGACCAATATCGACTGACCCTGAGTATTAGATGGAGCCATCCCTACTCGTTTTGGGTTGTTTGTTTTTTTTTTAGAAACACCGTAGTTAACTTTTTTTTATTTAATCATGTTAAACTACCTACAGTTTGTATCTAACGCCTTTATTTTCTACCTTATATTTAGCATACAGGCGTCCTATATTTACCTTTCTAGCATTTTTTTAAATAAAACATGTGATTCAATGGGGGAAGTATCTACAACTCTAGCAGAACAGTATTAAATTCAAAAGAATGCTCAGGAGTCCAGTTGGCTGACATGACACATCAATGAAGTAGAGAGTGAGTTCTCCACCAGGAACCCCACAGTTTGTTTTCTCTTTTCTTACAGTCTGTGTTTGTTTGCCTGCGCGCACATCTGTGAATATTTATTTACCCTTGTCAGCGTCCTTATTTGCTGCTCGCACATCAGCCGGCCAAGCAGACTCTCTGCAGCCGCCAACAAACAGATTGTTATGTAACGGACACAGCCTGCGATGTCAATGCAGTGCCAACCTGTAGAGGACAGGAGGGGGCGAAGGACGAGTAAAAAGGAACGAGGAAAGAGAGAATGACAGGCAGCTGGATGAAGGGGAAGGAGCAAGTTATGTGCCTTTGGCTAAGTGTTGTGGTTCCAGATACGGTGCAGCAAATCCTCTTTGCTGTTGCCTTTTTCTCTGTGTTGTGGGTTTTGTCTCATCACATCATTGGTTCAGCTTGATTTGCTCTCCATTGAAAGGCTCTGAGCAGAGCACAGGCGGTCATTTATTTAGTTTCTCTGGTTCCTCGCCTCGCTCGTCCATCCTGCCAGCTCCCCCTATGTGTGAAATATCAGTTCTGTGACAGGCTTACTCAGACGGTCGCCTCTGTCCCATCCCCAAGGCCAGGGAAAGCGAGGGAGGATAGACGTACGAATAGAAAACAATTGCACACTTGCTTTGTCCAGGCTCATTAACACTGACTCTACATGACTGAACAAAGGCATGAGTAACATTCCTGATTACCCAGAATCCTTTGAGTACTGGGTTGCATATATGAAAAATTATCAATAAAATAACCTTACATTACATTTTTATTGTATGTCCAAAGTCATTGTCAAATATTTACATGGACTGATATCAATACTTGTATCTCTATCAGGACATTTAATTCCTGGAAAACATCAACAAATGTTTCATTCAATTGATACAGCAAAATTGTACAACAGTTTAGGCATAAGGCAGGGTTTGGGTTTATTGTACAACAGTTTAGGCATAAGGCAGGTAAAAAACTAAAAAAACCCAAACGGTTTTTTTAGTTGAAATGCACCAACAGAGTAAAAGCTCTGCTCACTTTCTGTTCAGATGGCTGTGTTTTTAATGCTATTTTTATTTATTTTATCCTTAGTTTTACTGATCTACTACCCAATGTCAGGACAGTGGCCATTTTTAGACTCTTTGTTCCCTGAAACGTTTGTTTTCATTTGGCTTGAATTGAAACTCCGCCAGGTGAAAAAAAACAAAAGTAGCTTCAAATATTTATACTTACATCTTCTACCTCTAAGACCTGTTCTACAGTGGGCTTTTCCGCCTCATTTGCTCAGTTCTTGAGAGATACAATCTCAAGCTCCTGCTCTGTGAGTAAAGAGCTAATGTAGCCTACGTACGTACATGCAGACGTGGAGCAGCGCGACAGTGAATCTCAACCCAGAGCTTTCATGTGTCAAAACCAGTCAGAGCTTCACACGACCTCAAAATCTTTGCGTGAACTGACCTGCGCCAGCTCATCATGCGTGCATGTCAAAACACACATTCAACACACACACGAGCGCGCAGTATTTAATTCATGCCCCTCACACATCCGCGAGACATGTATCGCTTTCATCTTTCCTCTTCATCCACAACCGCCTTTGATGTGGGATACCCAGGAGTCTTAGGGGTCCTGGGGAATGAAGCGGAGTGGATCTACTCTCATGCTCCTCGGATAGACTTCCCATTGATCCCCCAGCAGCTCTGGCACTCTCTTTTTTGCCTCTTTCATTCTGTCTTTCAATCTTTGTCTCTCAGCTACCGTCTGTTCCCTTCAATTACTCTCCTTTTTCTGCCATAGCATCTTCTGTCCTTCCTCTAAAATCCATCATAACCTGATTTTCCTCCTCGCCTCAGATGAAGGTCATTACTCCCTCAGCTGTAGACACAGCTCTTTCTGCTGCCACTGCACCTCTTTCACCACAACCATCAGTTACCTGAGCCCTACGAAGCACTCTGCTCATTTTATTAAACAACCATTTAGAATGTGCCGTCGGCCTCCGGTCAAGTGCTCTGCCGCCCTGCCTTCACGTTGGCAAAGTGGAAGATGATGTCAGTGTGGACAAACTGATTGAGACCGCTGTTGGTTGCGCACTTCATTTTCTGGAAAGTGCAGTTTCTGGGAGGCAGTTGCAAGTACTGTACATAACAAGGTAGACAATAAAAACAAGTAGGAGAGGTGTTGGTGATGGAGATGAATGTCACACAAACAGAAAAAGCAGTAAAATCATTTCAAAGAAAACTAGATTAAAAACATATGTAACAAAAGGCAAGGCGTTAACGGCAGCGCGATATGAGTTAGAAAACTAAAATCAACCTACAACAGTACAGAGGTTTCACTGCCTCAACAACCTCATTAGATAATATAATATAATATCAAGCTGCATGGTTTTGTATATTAGAGGAAGCAATCCACTATTTTAATAAAGACCTTGCAGTTGTTTTCTCCAGTAACACTGTCATCAACCTGAATTAAATATTCAAAATATTTCCAACTCAGCCTACTGACCTGGCACAAAATAAAAATGTTTTAAATGACAAGTTTTGTTTGGCAACAATCCCCAGAGCAGTGGTTTTAAACCTTTTTGGATTGTGACTCTGCTTTTTTTTTCAGTCATGTGATAGCAGCCCTCAATCATGATGTGCCAGCTCAGATATTTTTATATTCTACATTTTTATATTTGAATGATTTATATTCAAGAAAATGAAAGAATACAGTTGTTTGAGACTGAGATTGAGTAAATCAAATTATTTTTATCAGTCATTTTCTTAATCAATTACTAGACATTTCAGGCGACCCCATTTGAAGTCCAGGTAACCCAATGTGGGGTCGCAACCCCAAGGTTGAAAAATGCTGCCCTAGAATGTAAAATCAATATCTATTTGATGAAATGGAACGCATGAACTTTAAGGTTTTTCCCCACGTTGTGTTTTGCTCTCTGAGTCAAATTAAATATGGCCACTACTACTGGGATAGACTAGCTAACAAGTTGTATTGTGTTCTTAGTTGTGCACAACAAGGAGCTTTTCAATGTAATATAGATGGTGTTTGTTGTAATGGTTTTATCATGTGTACTTAATTAAGTACATCAACAAGAATAGAAGCACATATTCCCTGGAAGGTAGCAGCAACAGAACAGTTGACCTTTTCAGAACATAACAGTTTAATGATTCCGTGTGTAATGTCAGAATGGGTTACATAAGCCTTACATATAATAGTTTTTTTTTATTTATTTTTTTTACCAGAGCCATTCTCCAGTACTGACTATTACACTGGTGTAATTTGCTCTCATTGTGTTTTTCAGACCATTCAGTAAAATAGCGTTGGGCTGTACGGAGGGTTGCTGTGCAGACCCTCCGAACCAGATGAATAATTTAACAATGAAGTCTTGAGATTAAACATACACTCATATCATGTTGGCCTCTGCTGTTTGATTGGAGAGCTATCAGAATTTCTAATGTGAGGACACACTGCAGGTATCGCTGCTCTGTGTGGGTTTGTGCTTCTGCGAGTCAATTCGTACGTCAGTGTTGAACCTCGGATTTAAAAAGGTTGGCAGTCCAATTAAAACAAAAGTATCATTTACTGATTGCGGTGTGCCTTTGATGGAAAAATAGCTCTTTTCTTTATCCACAGCTTTGTCGGGGCGTCCCTGTCTGCACCTCACCAGACTACTGAGCAGGCTATTAGACAGGGAAGAGTATGTAAGGCCAATCGATAAGCTTTCTAGATGATGTATATGCACGATAAAAAAGCAGTCTTCTTTTTAACAATATAAAAAAGGACACATTTATCCTTTATAGTTTTTTTCCCGTCTAATTAAATCAATTTTACTGAAGTTGTATAATATATATATATTTACTGTATATATATATATATATGTGTGTGTATATATATATATATACACACACATATATATATATATCTACAGTATATATATATATATATACACACACATATATATATATATATCTACAGTATATATATGTATATATTTATTAAAGTATATATATATATATAGTATTATTATTTTCGATAGGATATATTTAATAGAAAACTGAACTGTAAGACCCAAGCATCTTGTGTCTCTGCCTGTATACAAACACTGAAAGAAATGTATTACAGTTAATAAAACAGCTATTTATGTTAAAGTGCTGTAACTGCTGTATATTTACATCATATGACTACAGGTATAAAAAAAACGGAACTTTGCAGTTAGCTCAATTAGCAACATTTAATGGGTGAGTGCAGCGGTTGTAAGGCTGCTTTTGTTTTCACTCTGTATTTCAAATAAAAACTTAATTAAGGAGTTAGTTATAACCCAGGCCATTTAATCTGTCTGTGTCCAGGCTATGACAAATAATTGGTCAGTGAGATGGAATACAGTGCTTTTATATTCCTAACTTTATTGGTTCTGCCCAAGTCTGGAATTCCCACAGCGCCTTGAGCCATCAATACTTCCTGAAATGAATGCTTGCTGCAGCTGCTTTAAAGCAACAACTAATTGACGGAGTGACCTCTCCGCTGTATGCTGCTTTAATGATTTAACTGTATTCACACTCTCTTAGACGTGTGATATTCAATATTTAAACTGGTGGCGCTGCCACCAAAGTGGCTCTCTATATATTCAGGTCAATGTGCTCTGCAGTTGATGGGATAAACATTTCGCCTTACAATGTTGTTGGGTGGGGGTCCAACTCGATTCCAACGCCGAGGAGCAATGTGTTGTTGACATGTTGGTGTGCTGCAACTAATGGTGTGGTCAACTTGTCCACAAATGTCGGACTTTCTGAGCTCCTAGTCATAACCCAACCCCACCACTTCCTTATTTTTATATAAATATGTTGTTGTTTACACTATAGTGATACTCAAATGACTAATATCCGTTGTGTCATGTATGGCTAGAGTTGATCAGGTCAACCATTTTTTTATGTTCATTATTGTGTATCCATGATTTCAAATAAGAATATCCCAATGGGTTTTTAATGTAAACCATTGGCCAATAGGCTATTACCAAAAAAAGTACTTGAGCGCTAGTTAAAGCCCGAAATTACACAAAAATAATTCACTGAATTGAAGTCATTTGCTGACATTTTAAGATCTCAAAAATCCCATCTGCACCCCTTGCCTGAGCCCCAACGAAACAAAGGTCGTCTTCCTATCTTCCACCTAATGTAGCAGTACGTAGTTCCACTCTAATGTAGTGTTGCACAACTTTGCAGACTCAATTACACGTGGGCCTTTCATCGGCGCGTTGTCATCAGTCTATGTTAAAAAGAAAGCAAGTGCGAGTCTCAATGGACGATCGAATTAGTTCTGATTATAGGTGAATCGAGTAGGACGTGGTGGACTTTCAGCTGCACAAACAATCTTTGCAACAGTCTTTCACGCCCGTGCTGCTCCTTTTATAGAGTAATTCAAACACGTAACGAGAACAGTGTTGTTCATTAGGGAAAAGCGAAACAGATGTCCTCCATATAACTGATTTTAAAATGTGCCTTCTCTTGGAAGAGTGTGCAAAGTACACAGAACTTTGTCCGACACTTCATTGAATAGGACGGCCATAATCACCCTATCTCGCAGAATGCCCATAGAAGAGGAATGAGGAATGTTATCCAAAGACATCAGAGGAGTACGACTTTCTATTTCCATTTTATATACACCCAATATTTGCAATGACATTTTATCATTTTCTTACATCCAGCAACCGAGAAAAAGCAATCAGAGCCAGGGCAGGATATTGACGACGCCATTAGACTGTTTGCATCAGTGTATGTTTGTGTGTGAAGTAGAAAGGCACAGAAAGTGCTAGTGATGTGTATTTGTGCCTGTGTGTGTCTCATTTATATTTGTATAAACTGTATATATAGAATAAAATGATAGGTTGCAACTTTATGATAAACACTTCCTTGAAGAATTGATTAATATTAATGTCTCAATGGCTGTGTGTATAAACCGATACGAGTACTAGTATTTCAAATTGTCAACTCGCCCATACTGAGTGGCTTTATCTTAACTACTGTAGTTGTGGGTTTGAATAGATAACCAATAGAGCTGATGGTAGAGTTATATAGGTGACACAGCTCTGTTTGACATGAGCTCATGTGTAGCTTCAGCTGTGAGCCACATAAGGCTTTATTATTAGACAATGTATGAGTGAGTACTATAAAAAATGTAATTAAGTGAAAATATCTTTGCTTTGCTCACATTCTTCTTAAGTAAAAATTTAAAAAAATCTTAAATCTACTTGAGTTCAAGTAAAAAAAACAACTGATTTACCTAATTTAAATTTTACTTTGAGTAAAAGTTACTTACATTGAATTACTTGCTGATGCAAAAAAAAAAAAAAAAGACAAGTCATGCATCCAATCTGCATTGCATGATCAGTTTTTGCCTTGTTTGCATTTGGCCAAGAACATTTTTTTGCAAAGAAAACAAAAAGTGAACAGAATTAGACTGCATGATTGACACAGCCAACTGAACAGAAAGTGAGCTTTCCAGTAGTGTCCCAGCATCATTGCCATGTTTCAGGAAACAAATGAACACAAAATATGTAAAAATCAAGATCTCAATTAGAAGTCCTATTAGGGTATTTAGTGTTAATGTTAAACAAATATTACAGTAACTATTGCTCCTGCCTGCCGAAACTGCTTCAAATACTTCAGTAGTCTTTACATGACTGCCTGCCGAAACTGCTTCAAATACTTGGGGACAATAAGATGTTGAACATGTTGTAGTGAAGTTGTTGGATTAATGCATTCTGAGTACGAGTACAAGTATATGAATGGAGTGTCAAGTCTGAGGCTGATAACAGTTTGAGTTGTGTTGAATTGCCGTTACCAGATACCGGGTTGTTGGATTACTGCATGTTTTCAAGTACCAGTAATTTAACCCTTATGAATATGGAAATGTACCTTTCTATGGTGTTGGTTTCAAACATAGTATCAAAATTCCCTGATTTAAAAAAGTAAATAACGTGCTCTCTGTCCTCTTTACTCTTTTCACTCTAAGAAAGGGGACCGATACAATCAAACCCAAAGGTTGGAGGAACCCTCTGTGTTTCATTGAGTTATTGTTTGAAAGGCTGTCTTATAGTTTGAAATAAGAAGTAGCCATGTATACATTTTTTGAGGTTTTTTTGCAGCATTGTGCTTTGGGGCTTATTACCGCTCAAGAATTGACTTCATCACTATAATGCCCCCCTTATGGAATTCTTATTTTATAGCCAGCCTATCTCACAGTTCTGATGCTGTCAGCTCCCAGGAGGCTCTGCGGCTTGGGTTCCACACTTCCAACATTGACCGCAGGTCTTAATGAAAAATTGTGGCGTCTGCTTCTGCCAATATGACCTGTTTTTCTTCACATTAGTGGGCAGTAGTCTGGAATTCACTATCCTCAATCAATGGCAACGTGCAGCAAGAACAGCCCAGATAATAAACTTAGTGCTAAATACACTCTCCTTTTTTTCAGCAACACAGAGAATAATCGTGGGGAAACGGGGAAGAGGTGTGAAGAATCGAAATCAATAGGTTATTTTATTACTGCAGTGATTTATGAGGCTTTTCTGATTATTTTTCCGCAGAGGAAAATGGTATTTTTATTCTGTCGTCCTTCAACCTAAATTTAGACAAAATAATCAAGAGACCTCCTGCAACGCCGTGATTCATCTGTTTGCACTCCAGCGCCACAGGTGGCATTGATCGGCCCCGAGTGATGGTCTTAGAGATAATTAGACAAAAGTAATAAATATTTGGCCTCATTTTTGGTTGAGAGGATTGTGAACAGAGACACAACACAGCATCACTATCGTTATTCATACTCCGGTGAAAGCGGGCGGTCAAATTGCTTCATTAGAGCTCGTAGACTTAAGGTCGGAAAAATCCATACCAAGCTGGGGTTTTTTTGTTTGCCAACAACTCCTAAGGCAGCACTAATTTACTTTGAAATCTGTCTACATCAGTCAGGGCGGTTGGAAAGGAAAATCTGATGCAGATTTACTCTTACCTGCATCGCTTCATGTTTAAATGTATAAAAACACGGGTTGTGTGTCTATTCACAATAGAGAATAAATACAACATGTATTTGATCGGTAACAGTACAGTTTTCTTCAACTCCCTTCTCTCTGACAAGATATTATTTTGTTCACATTTGGTCTCAAACTGTTTAAAGTGAATAAATATTATTACAGAATACAGACGTAAAGACCTGTGTCCCTGTTGAACCCAGACTTTTTTGACTTTGAGAAGTACGGTATAGTACAAGCATGGGCAAACTAAGGCCAGTGGAAACAGTGGAACCTCAGCATGGGCAAACTAAGGCCCGGGGCCAGTGGAAACAGTGGAACCTCGAGATACAAGCGTCCCGACATACGAGTATTTCGAGATACGAGCAAGCCTTCGAGCAAATCATGCTTGTATCTCAAGGTTCCACGGTACTTTGTCATACTTTGAGTACAGCCAGGATTGAATGCCTTGTTGACTTTTCATCCCGGGCTTGATAAACACATTCTACCGTCTCTGTCTGTCATTTGCTTAGATATTAAGTTGCATTTTATGAGTTTGACACCCCTGGCTTAGATATTAAGTTGCATTGCAATGTTGGGTTGATTGCGCTCCATCCACGATGCATGGATGCACAGTCGAAATAACCTATGAGGTAGTTCCTGCTGTCATTTAGTGGACGGGCGAGTAAGGACACACGCAAACACACTCACAATTGCAGATGGGGAAAAAAAACGTTTTCTTCTGTGAAAAACATGCACGCACACACACACAATTAGCCCTTAACTAATGTGCAGTTAATTGATTTAGCTTATCTCGCACAGATCTAGGATTAATGTTGAAACCCATATCATCAGATACATTTAGATGATGTGGCAAATGGACGGTACTTGCAGAGTGCTTTTGTAGTCTTGATGACGGCTCATGGCCATTTACACTGAGGGGTGTGGTATATAACCTACTCAGTCTGGAATCAAACCCACAACCCCTGTGCATGTTAGACAACCGCACTCTGTGCTCCTTTACAGACACCGTAAACCAGGGGTGTTAAACTCATTTTGGTTCAGGGCTCATCTACCACCTGATTAGATGTCAAGTGGGCCAGACCAGTCCAATCATAACATAATCCATGTTTTCTTCCTTCGTTTTCATGCGAAGTAGAAGTATTTTCAAACATATTCATATTTAATGTAATGTAATTTTGCAAAACACCATGAACATGGAGTGTTTTTTTCATTATTTGGCATTCAAAATCCATCGGGTGGGCTGGACTGAACCCACTGGCGCCCGTGGACCATATGTTTGACACCCCCTGCCATATAGATAATCTGGCATACATTTTCTGTCATGTTGTCCTGAGCCGTTTACTTTTGAATTAATTTAGCTCTTTATTTAGTTGTAACATTTTTGTTTTCCGAATAAAGTCATCATTGTTATTATAAAAAAAATAGGTCATAAATTGAGTGGCGCTTTGGCCCAGAGGCAATGTCTCCGTCATTGGTGTGGAACCCCAGGGTTCCCCTCCTGGGCAAGTTCGAATCCCGGTTAGGGCGGTTGGTACCTTCCAGTGGACTCACCACCCACAGGAAGGTTTGGTACGGTGCAATGTGTTTTGGGTGGCGACTGCTGCCCCCGCGACCCGATAAGCGGATGAAAATGGATGGATGGATGGAGGTCATAAATTGCCTTTGGCATTGGTGTGTATGTGTTTCCATTCACTACACATGTGAATATGTAGTGACGCATTTCTTCTTCCCCACATGCAGCACAACATGGCTCCCTTCACTATTTTCAACAGCCATCTTGGAACTCTTTTTTTTATTCCCGTTACCTCAAACGATGCTTCTCACCACGCATCTGTGAAAACCCGGCGCTACAGTGTTATTAAACACAGGAAACAAAAGGCGCTAGAAAACAACTTTCTTCAACTCTACACCCAGCTCCATTCACACTCCCCTCCTCCTATAGCCTGCCGTCTTTCCTCACCCCCTCCATTTTTCCGTCTCCCCATCGGCACACAACCCCTTTATAGCCCTCCTTTCCATGCTGCGATAATTAGTCAGCGCCAAGATAATACAGCCTTGAGGAAACAACGTGAACTGAGCAGAGGGCTCCGCTGCTCAAGGAGGGAAGGAAGGAAAGGAGGGAGGGCGTGGTGGTGGGGAAGGGGAAGGGAGAGAGGAGCAGTAAGAAAGACAAAAGACAAATGGGAGAGTTTCATTATGTCAGCCCTTTTTCAGATGGTTACCGCTGGATTGTCATATAATGAAAGTGTCAGGAAGCTGACTGAGTGAACGAGCATGTGTGCGTGTGTGTGTGCACGTGTGTGTGCAGAGATCTCATGTCTCCATCGTCTCATTAGCCTGCCTGTTTTTAAATGCATGACTATGAATGTGAGCTGCTTATTGCTCTGGCTGTTGCTCCGTGGCCAGTTGACCCAGCCTGGGATTTTCAAGCTCTCTGATTGGAGCACTCTTTAACTGAGCTCTAATGTACACTGTGCTGTGTTTCTCATGTACTCTTATGGGTGAACATTGTTTTGTTATTATCTCATGATTTCGAGTCCTGATTGTGACACACTATTTGATATACTAAAAAAAAAAGTCCTGATTGTGACACACTATTTGATATAATAAAAAAAAAGAAATAGACAGATGCCTGAATACAAGGCAATGGACAATTCAACTTAACATAAAATTACATAAAAATTACATTATTACATTACATTATTTTTCAATGTGTCATCCATCAAAGCAGATTAAAAAAAAACATCTCATACTGCATGACCAGTGAGCCTTACCGAAATCCCTGGACATAATTGAAAAAGAGCTCAAGCAGCACTGTGTACATTTTGCGCGGCTTCGCCACGTCACGTGTCCATGCTTCGGTAAACATGATGCCCGCATTGATATATTGGATCGCACAGCATTTAGCTGGTAGGAAAGACAGACGGCTCACATTGGTTTTATTACTCTATGCTAATCACAGCCCACGCCCGTCAGTTCACATTCCCCACAGGGCTAATCAGAGCGAGCCAGGTAGCCTTGCTTCTGTGTTCCACTTCTAACAACATAAAAATCACTCTTTTTTTGGGTTTTTTTTTATTTGTTTGTTTACCCTGTTACCTGTGGAGGGGAGGCTAAAAATGAAAAAAAAAATAAAAAATTGAGAGAGTTTCTTTGACAGGGAGAACTGAAGACTCAGTGTCATAAATGTTAAGGGGCTCCGGTTTACACTGGCAGAACAGTCAAAGTTGTCACTTCGCCCTAAATGCAACGCAGCTGCAGGGAGACTAGTGCAACGGCTACAGCAGTGGTTTGGCAGATAAATGTGTCGGAGAAATGACAGCGATCATTATTAAAAGCACTGCTGCTAATACTGATTTATTGCCAATGTTTGACTTCATGGTTCATTAACAGTTCTTTAACTTTGGTGTTTTTTTTTTCTGCAGCTGGGACAACTTACATCTTCGGAAGAGGCGGAGCCCTCATCACATATACCTGGCCGCCCAATGACCGGCCGAGTACACGGGCAGACCGGCTGGCAGTGGGCTTCAGCACTCAGCTGAAGGAGGCCATTCTGGTCAGAGTGGAGAGTGCCAAGGGACTGGGAGACTACTTGGAGCTGCACATAGTAAGATACTGAATTTTAGGTTTTTTTTAAAGAGGGGTGGGAAATGAAATGGTGGGATGCTACGGCGCTAGCATTGCTACAAACAGCAAATTCAATGTTGTTAACTGGTTTGAAAAAATAGAAAAGTCTTTTCAAACTAAGGGTGATCGACAGAGGATGGAAGGAATTCATGATCAAAATAGGACAAAAGTCATATTCTTTTCAAGGTACCTGTTAGAATTTAGTGATATTTCATTTAAAATGTTCACAAAACCTGGAACATGAACACCTAATTTAATTAATTTAATTTAATTAATGAACACGTTCAAAATGACAAAATCCCTAAAAAGCTCAATTTATAGCAGAAACATATTTCTTCTACATTCTCCCTGCATTATGGCTAAATGCAAAGCTAATGCTACTAGCCAATCAAAATTATATGTCACCTTAAAGCAGCTCACCCAGTTAGCAGTGATAATTAAAAGAACATGACACTGATGAAGAAAGAAAATGAACATGTCTACGAAGATTCTCAGTCATTCAACGAAAATGAAGAAACCTAGAAGAAAGTAAACACTAATTGTGAGAAGAAATAAGGTTTCCCTGTGGATCACGTCCTCTAATTACACTTTTTAATTGTTCGGAAACTAAGGATACCAATGGAGGACAGTTTAGCTCACGCTCTCTTGCGTGCTTTACTGGTTTCTGGAAAAAAAGACAACAACTATGTTTCACTTGTGCCCCATTTAAAACCAAGAGCCAACACAACAGCTTTTTTTAACTCCATCTCCATCACTACAACTTAAACACAATTAACATATTTGACTGTGAGATTTTTGATACATAACAGCATTAAAGTTAGATAATCATGACAATTCATTTAATATTAACAGGAATAGTTTCAGTGATACCTTTGCACAGTATCACAGCCAAAGCTCAGGTTCATTTCTGTAACAGTTATTAACCAACCAAGACTGTGGTCCGGTCATTATGTAGCACGAGTCGCTCATTTAAACCCGGCATGACGCTAAAAACACAGCAATAGCATTTCACAGCTGTTGGCGGAGATGTGTGCCGATAAGAAACGGTCACTCTTATCTACACACAAGTGTGTGCTTGTCTGTGTGTGACTCTGTATGGTACCGCTGCTCTGATATCCCAGTGACCCCAATTTGTTTGGACCAGCGGTGCCTGGAAGCGACAGGAACATAGTTGACCCCGGGTCACATCTCATCCAGTGATCTGTACACTGAGAGCTGGAGAAAGGACGCAATGATGGTGAAACAGCAGCAGTAGGTAAAACAGCGATCTAGGGGAAATATAACGATTGCAGAATTGCTACAGCGGAGTTGCTGTTGTTTATTAACAGCAACTTCAGTATTTGTCTGATAGTTCAAGACAAACCACAGACCTGCAAAGTTTTTTTTCCTCCTCACTTTTTTTTGGCAGCACCTACTGTGAAATAGCCTGAAGAATGAAACAGTGTTTCTGGAATGAGATGTCACTATTACATTTTTAAAAACTGAATTTCTGTGGTGTGAATTTTGCAAACAAAACACTGTACCATTTCCCTCCATCCTCCAGGGGTAGTGTGAGAACTTTAGAAAATAGAATCGAGTCTCAGCAAAACTTTGCAAAGAACTTTTTTTTTTTCATTGCTGACATCTTTATACTTTGACTGAACATTACATATTATAAGTCAACCTTTTCCCCCCTGTTTTTTGAACTCATTTAAAGTATTGATACCAATTTAGCAGCCGCTTATCTAATTCTGCATTTTCTCTGAAGCGCCGCCGTCTTCCTCGTGGGTTTTTCGTTTCTCCCGTACGCCCTCGCCTCTTGCCTCTTAATTTTTCCCTCTCCCCGTTTCAGACACCAATCTTTGCCACACCGGCTGAGCTCCACTACTCCCACTGCAATTACATTTCATTTGCCGCCACTCCTCCCGTATCGCTCCAATAAATGACTCTGTTCAGCCTGTGGTGGGTGTTTGGCTCCCGTTAATTATTCTTGTCTCTCGTTCGAGGTCAAAAGTACAGGCAAATTAGACCTGAGCACCCGGGAGCCACGGCCCTGTATCATTGCAGATGATGAGGGAGGGGGCCTCACGGACTCAATCAAACTATCAAATAGGTCTTCAAACAAACAGTGTCAGTAGCCCCGAGGTCCCAAACCTGGGGCCCCCTTTGTGAGCCTCGGCTAACGGCTGCCAAACAATTTTCAACTTATCGCATAGTGATGGAAAAATTAAAAATAGTGAGTGATTCCATGGACGTCCTAATGAAGTAACATTCATTCTAATGGATGTTTGCATGGATGGCAGGCATTGGCGAACTATGGTCTGGGGGCAGGTTACGGCCCATTAGGCTTGGTAATCCGACCCATTGAAGAAAATTGTTATTAAATCATATCATCGCTAGACTTTCTTAGACTGTCATTTTGGCTTTCGTTGCTTACGTCTCCATTTTCTCAATAGATGGCGCTGACCCAGAGGTGATGAGTATCACTTGACTGTTTCGCTTGGTCTTTATTTGAACTTCTAACCCTTCAGTAAAAATAAATGGGTCATAGAAAATAAAAATGCACAGTGAATGCTGAGTTTTTAATAAGTGGGTTTTTAATAAAATAAATGGGTCATAGAAAATAAAACTGGACAGTGAATGCTGAGTTTTTAATAAGGAGTGGAATAGTGGCTTAGTGTCATCTTAGTTTACATGAAAACTCTATCTACCTGCTCTTGGCCCACCCCTCAGTGCAATTTTAGAACCCCCTGTAGCCCGTAAGTCAAAATGGTCGCCTACTCCTGCCCTAAGGTCACATGCTTTGCTTTTAATTTGAAGCAATTGCTGATGGACGGCCATTTTTGCGTAGAAGAAGAATTCTACTCACTGCTGATATTAACAAGTCACTGAAGATTTGGTGGTGGAATATAGTTTATGTTTCACAAACCCATCCATCTCTCTAACCTTTCCACCAACCCTGTACCACCACCATTACAACCCTCCTTCCATTACTAGACAGAGGGCAGCACATCACTCACTACATCCTCCTGATATGCTGTCATCTGGTGCTGAGGTTGGAGATGTAAAGCTGGGGTTGTTGGACAAGGTGCCTCTGCTGAATCTGCTGAGCGTAAATGCTTTCTAAAAGGACAACCGTGTCCTGACAAGACCCTGTTTCTTTGCCGCCTCCCTAATTATTTACTGTGGACGTGTCTGAAAGTGCTGCAGACTTTCTAGCTGACATTTGGAGACTTCTCGATGAGAAAAGGTTTAAAATTCATTATCTGGAAAATGCCATAAGAGTGAGTCACCGCCAAGCAGACAAAACATGACTCGGCACATTGCTGTAAGTTTATTTGTCATCTGGGTCAGGGGATATCAATCAATAGTGAAAACCCAATGGAGAAACCTGGGTCTTCTGTGTGGTTTTATATACAGTGGAACCTCGGTTGTCGAACGCCTCCCTTTTCGAACAATTAAATTCATAAACAAGATTTTTAAACAAATATTGCCTCAGTTGTCGTACTATAACTTGGTTGCTGAACAAGAGACAATACCACGCAAGCAGCAAGTGATCACTGAGTGACTGAGTGTGTGGGATACACATGCTAAGAACTGTTGTCTGATTTTGCTGGTATTTCTTGCGCTGTTCTATTTCTTCTAATTTTATTTTATTTCATAAATCACGATGGGAAAGAAAAGTAGTGAGAACAACAACAGAAGTGAAGAGAGATTATAGGAAAGCATGAGAACAAGGCTCGTGTTTCAGATCTGCCTTTACAGTATGGCCTAGCATGGTCGTTGATTTGTGCCATCATTAAGAACAAGGAAGCAATAAAAGAAGCTAAGGTTGTCAAAGGAGTGACTGTGATCACCAAGCAAAGATCTCAGACATTAGAAGAAGTTAAAAGTTGCAACTGATTTGGATCAATAGCAACAGTTTGCCGGTGACAGTATTTCGGAGACAAGACAGAATAATTGCGAACATTGTGCAATCACGACTCCTCAGCTCCAGTAAAGATGCATGAAATTGCCTGTCCTATTTTTAGCTTTATTCAGTTGTGTTTATCGTTTTGTTATATATCTAGTTATTTTCATCAACTGTTGAAAAAGTTTGAATAATCAATTATCCAGGGTCCAGGAACGGATTAATCCATTTTACATTAATTCCTATGGGGAAAATTGTTTCAGTTTTTGAACTTTCAGGTTCACGAACAGCCTTCGAGAAGAAATTAAGTCCAAAAACCGAGGTTCCACTGCATTTAGTTTATTGAGCACATTTCAATACGTTTGCCTTCCTTCTGCTTAAAATACATTCTGTTAGATGATGAAAAAGGTGTTTAAGTGCCATTTCGTCCTGGCCTAATTGCCCGTGTCCCTCTCCTGCTGGATCTACTGCTGTCAGAGGCTTCATTTTGCACAATGGCACTGAGGTAAACTAATTTAGGCGACCACATTACATTTCTGCATCCCTAACTGAAAAGTCTTCCGTTTAAATTATGCATAATAAAGGCAGAAGATTTGTCCCTTTAACGGGAATTAATAGAAATCACCCAGAGGTTCTTTACTTTATGCCAAAGCGTTACGCCATGCTTTGTTAATTCTTTCGCTGTTTTTATGAAGCTGTTTTTACTCAAAGCAATAAAAGAGCAGGAGCAGAGCAGCAAATCAGGGTTATGTTATGCACACAGGAATGAATCATTAATAATGAAAGCAACAAGTAACCGGGATGTTCTCGTCATGAGCTACTCATAAACTCTTCATGAAAAAACTAACAAACAAGGTAGTAGCTGTTTCAATGCTTGTCTTTTTTTTTTTTTTTTTTTGAGGGGGGGGATTTCAGACGTGTCTGTTTGTATTTATTGCCACTCTCGCAGGCACGGCTCACCTTTGGCACTCATTACATTTACAGTTGGCAAGATGTCCCACTAACTGCTCTGTGGGAAGTGTCTATACTGCAGTCATGGGCCAGTGCACGGCACACAGCGCTCCTCCCCTGAATGTCTCCATCACTGGCTGTCCAGACCCGGTTCACAGGTTTAAATAAAAGCCGTCCCTGATTATGCATTAGGGAACCATCCCTCACTACAGCCGTCTCCTCTCTCCCCAACCAGAGCAGAGAGAAAATTGGCAGTTAGGAAAAAGGAATATGGTTATATTCTCTCCCTTTGACCCCAACCTCACCCATCTCCCAGCATGTCTGACAAGGTCCATATAAGTAAAAACGAACAGTCTACCTTTCTGCCAAAACTGTTTTTGTGGACAACCTCCCTGCAGTCAAATGTGCAGCATCTGACTTCATTAGCTTCATGATGCTAATGTTAACGATGATCTCTTAACCCTCCCACCACTCCGTAACAAGACGCGCTGTCATTGAAAGGGATATATGGCGCCCGTGGCTTTTTCTCCCCATTTTCATCTTCTGACAACCTTAGGTTATCTGTCAGGGATTTGAGCTGGCAACTGCTTAATTATGGGTTGAAGATGTGATCTGACATGCAGTGGCGGCATTGGATGAGATGAGTGGCGAGAAGAACGAGTTAGATGGAGAGCTTTCAGAGTGCAGTGGGAAGATGAGAGATGCTGGCGTCAGATAAAGGCAGATGGTGATGCAGATAAAACTGTCAGAGAGGCAAAGGCTTTTATCCTCCACTCCCAGTACACACACACACACACACACACACAGAGGTAGTACACCTTCACTTCAAACTAGCTGTTGCTTGGATCTCTTTCTCTCATCTGCAATGGCACAAAGATACATTTGCAAGGACACCTTCACATTCTTTTACAGGACAGTTATGATTACCTCCTCTCGCAAGCGTTTTCAATACGTGTACTGTCACTGTTCACAAAAGCAGACCTTAACTCGTTTTCACTCTAACCGATCGAGATCTTATCTCCATCTCACCCTCGCACATTTCCTTGTGTCACTACTCTAACCTGCTCTGCCTCTTGACTAGATAAAAAAATGCTTTGCAGTAAGAGATGATGGGATAGAGAGTAGTGAACAATTAAAGTGGAGAAAGGGGAACTGCTTTGATAAATGTAATAGGCTTACAAATGGTGCGAATGGGCAGCAATCAGTAATGAGATCGCATCCTGGTGGGTTTGGCAGGGTCTCTTTCCTCAGCCAGCAGGAGGCTGGGTATATCGATCAATCCTCCACTTTTGCATCACTAATTAATGGTCCCTCAAGGAAAGGCTGGACTAACGACTGTTAGCTGAGAGAGGTCCGAAACAGTGAGCGTTTTTATCACAGTCAGGGAGGTCTGCCTTCTACACTAGTAACAGAAGAACTCTCTCATAAATAACCTTTCATTAGTGAGATGCCTTCATTAGACTAGCGATGCATATAAAGGGCAGTTACCACAAAAATATAATTGCTGCCTTTCTGGCCTAAATCAGAACACAGAAGAAGCGTCTCTGCATGGCTTGAGTCATTTGTCTTGATATTTCAATGCTACAAACGAATGCTAGGCCAACAAACTCGGCACCACTATAGTGAGTGGGGAGCCTTACTTGAACAAGTGGCTTTGCTAATGTGCGAGAAACAAATGTAATAGCCTGCTGCACATATGGTTTCGTTTTGAATAAGAGAGACAAAATGCAACCAGCTCCATTCTTAGCCCGACACATTATTGCCCTGATACTACCTGAGTATCGGTGTATGACCACCAAGGAACACCGATGTATGCAAACAGTTAAAATGTTATCTTTGTTCTTCATGAGGTCCGTTGCTATTGTTACACAGATACAGGGTAATCAGTCCATAAAGAACAGCCAGATTTGTTAACAAGGTGGCCCAAACCGTATATGGTGGTCCCTGTACTTAGAAGTAACACCAGCCATGTATCCTGTGGGAGCAAATTGGTTGATGGACTTTCTGGATCAATAAGCTATTAGGGTCCACGATTGCAGGCCTGTCTGAGTGGCTTCCGTTCTCCCCTTAATAATCAGCTCCAAAGTCAAAAGTACTCTTTTGACTTCTAGTTTTTTAACCTCCTTTTTTGTAAAGTTTTGTACCTTTTCTGTGTTTTTTTTACTACATTAATCACAGTGTAGCTGTAGATTAATCACAATGAATTAATATCATTTATCTTGATCTCGTTGATCACTATTAATCATGATTATTTGAAATAAGTCAACCTTCCCAAATATGACAAAAAGAACATTGTATGTTTATTCAATAAAAAAAAAAACATAAAAACAACAGCAGATAGTTGAATGTATTCCGTGTGTATAGAAGTATAACTCAAACTTTAGCCTCAGAGAGTAGTCAGGTTTGGTCATTACTCTGCATCTTGACAGTAGCTGGTAGAGCACAATAAAGTTGTCTAAAATTCTAACGTATGTGGTGCTGTCCCTGCATGATATAATAATATTAATAATAATACTAATGAGTACCGTAAAGCAGGGGTGTCAAACATACTGCCCGCTGGCCAAAACCTGCCCACTGGGGGGTTCAGTGGGGCCCACTTGATGAATTTTGAAAGGGAAAGAATGCATAGACACTTTAACTCTATGATGTCAAATTGTAGTTCATAAAATATGAATATTTAATAATAAATTTGTACTTATTTGCATGTAAATAAAGGAGAGAACCATGGACTTATTTATAGGTAATTATGTTATGATTGTACTGGTCCAGCCCACCAGTACATCTAATCAGCCTAAATGTGGCCCCCTGAACCAAAATGTGTTTGACACCCGTGCCGAAAGTATGTCTGCTTTAGGGTTATTAGAATTACAAAATACAGTAATAATGCTTGTCCATGATTTCTACACTTACAGCATCCATTCTATCCATTACTCTCTATCAGGACCTTCCATTAGACTGGTATTCTGAGATATTGGCATATGTTTGCAGCCTGGTGAAGTGCCCTTGCCCCTAAACGATATCCGCTGGAGGCTTCTTTCATATGTCTAGGAGACTGCCACCCTCAGAGCATAAAAGATGGAAGAAGATGGGGAGACAAAAAAAAGATGAGCGAAAACACAAATTCATGTGGTCGCCTTTGCTGTGGTGAGATGTCCTGAGGCAGAAAACTACTGTAAGGTCCACTTAAAATGTCACTGCTGCGTATCCACTCCTCAATGTCCTCAACTGTAGCCAGGGCTTCACTGGTGGCACAGCAGTAAACAGTCAGCCCAGACTGGCCGACCCGTTTATTCCCTAAACTCATCCAACACAACAGCAGCCAGCATTACGCATTAGGGATGATGCCTTCATTTGCATTCTGATTCATCTACACCTACTATTCCTCCTGCGGCTGCCACGATTAACTATTCCCTGTGACTAATACGCTCATTTTCTGTTTGAACGCACAGGTGTTTTACCATTTTGAAAAGTCTCATTAAAACTTTTCACTCCCGTGATTAACCAGTAATGCTGACACATGCATGAATTTCAGAGTGGATATGTCATCTTTAAACAAACAACAATTTCATGCGGCGCCTGTGTGGGAACTTTTAATTTCCCGTCTACCATATGCCACCGGCAGTAACTGAAGGGTGCCTGTAAAAAATATCCAATACTTTCTGGACTCTGGGTGACCCTTAGCTGTTTTCTCTTCTCAAATCATTGGCACATCCATTATTCATCTGTACCCTTTTCCATGAAAGTTTTACCATTGACTTCCTGCAAATTTTTAATGAAGCCTGTGTCTTCTATTGATTGTGAAATGGCTTTGAGTCGGTGTCCTCCTTTAATATTTCAATTCAACACAAATAAACACCCTTCGTCACTGCCCCACTTTCCTGAAATAAGAAATGTTCAGCTCCAGCCTATTGCCCAGACACAGTATTTTGTGTGTAACGGAGCGTTTTTTTTTTTTTTTTTTTTTTGTCCCATTCTTAAAATAGAGGTCAGCATAAAGCCTGGATATGTTTACCATGCCTCCTTTCATCTCGGCGCAATTCACTAATTGCTGTACAGAGGAGGTTTCGACCTTGCTTTACAGAAAAAAGCTTAAAGCATAATAAATATATAAAAAACTCACATTGAAACAAAACGTTCCAGGCTAAACCACATATCAAGCTGCTTCCAAACCGCAATTCCTTGTTCGGAAGCTAGGACTCGCCTGCCTAAATGCCTGTTTTCATTATTCAGTCAAAGTAGCTGCTTCCAAACCGCAATTCCTTGTTTGGAAGCTAGGACTCGTCTGCCTAAATGCCACACAGCAACCTGTGCAGAAAATAAGAGATAATGTTCAGGCTTTGAAAAGTGACATGATTTTTTTCCATGAGCTCATTTCACTACTTGTTGCATTTCTGGGTCATTAAAGTGGGTTGATTAATAAGGTCAATTAGACTCATTAGACGGTTGAAATAATGTATGGTGAAATACATACACTCTAATCCACTTGTAATCATCTTCACTCTGCCGAGTTGATCGTCTGAGTGAAGATGATGATGAGGTTCAGATGGTTGTAGAGGAGGGATAGGGAATTTATAGGACAAAGGATTCAGAGGAGAAGGTGTGATAGATAGATAGATAGATAGATAGATAGATGATAGATAGATAGATGGATAGATAGATGATAGATAGATAGATAGATAGATAGATAGACAGACAGACAGACAGACGGAATGTTATTAATCCCTTAGGAGTTCCCTTCAGGAAACTAAGTAGGGAGGCAGACAGATGATCTACTGTGGCAACCCCTGTAGGAAGCAGTTGAATAAATAAGTTGTTTGTTGGAATTAAGTAAATATTATTGAGTACTTGAATCTGTTACAAAAGAAAGGTAACCATTTTGAAATAATCATTTTTCCTGTGAACATAAATTCAACTAGCAACCCTCTACCCTTCCAGGCAAGAACATTGGACCAGTGTTGGCAATGGTTGCCCCCACCTTCCCCCCTACCCCTTTTCATTAAACTTTTAACAGTTGACTCCCTGGTTGCTGACATTCCTCGCTTCCAAAATCTTATCGCTTAACTTCATTGTTCCACAGTCTCACTTTTATTTCCAGAAATGATGTCTGCAGGTCAAACTAACTAACTAAGTTTTACTTGCAAGAACAAAAGAGAAAAATGTCCTCGAATCCATGAAATACCTTTTCTGGCTTGTCTCTGTCCAATATTTCTCCTGGAATAGTTTCCCCAGTAAGCCATTGGCACTGATATGGACAACTTAGGTTTCGGCTCACTGAGCAGTCAACTGCCCCGTCGTCTTCTCTCTCTTTACAGCAGAGATGAAATCCTGTTGTCGGAGCAGCAATAACCGCTACTTGATGGGCCCCCAAGGTCTTTGCAAACCTGTCACACGGACCGTCTTATCGATGTTCACTGTCATCTCTAATGTGCTACAAAATAGTATTTCCCAAAAAAAAGCTTTGTTACAGTTAATGTGCTGTAAAGGTCATTTTGGTTTGGTTTGGAGTAAAACTCAAGTGAACACAGACACTGAAAAGGTCCGTTCGATAGGGCTACATCTGTACCAGTACGTTATACATTAGGAACCGTTTGGACCATACATATATGTACAGATATTTGGTGTAACTATATGTTCAGTAAATGTGTCGATGTGTCAAATTGTTGAATGTAGAAGGGATCATAAATATGACAGAAACCAATCACTACATTAACTGGTGTTTTACTCATTCATCTTCCGTGAGGAGTGGGCCGCTGTCTCTACTGCTTCAGAGCACTGCCGTTTCCCAGTAATATACGGTAGTAAAGAAAAGACAAAGAAAACGTGTCGTCACATCAAAATTTAAATAACCTGATGTATAATAAACACAATAAGTTACTTGGTATCATCTGCATTTGGGTATAACTGCTACAAGCAAATCAAAATAACAAAATCAGTACGGGGAGCTGTGATGTCAACACCAAGACACGTAGCCATTTTGATCATTAGATTATCAAATGGCAAAACTCATAGCACGGGCACGTACATGGCATGAGCACAAAACAAAAGCAGAGACATGAAGCTCATGGAACACAAAGCGTGGACAAAGAACATGAGCACGTAGTGTCGATGTCAAACTTAGAACAGAACACTAAACGACAAACCTTGACCACCATGACCACTTTGACCATGACTGACATACGCTGAACAATGAACCAACAAGGACAGGGTGAGGGAGAGAGGTATTTATATCCACGGCACCAGGGGATGCGAGTGAGACTAATGACAAAGACAGTGTGATCGCACTGATTTTCTCAGCAGACACGGGCAGAAGGGAAGAAAGACAGACAGAGTTAACAGTCATGTGATCACTGCCGTAATCTAGATGTGCAAGCACAGATACTTTTATATGCTGTATTTCATTCGAACTCCATATATTTATATATATATACATACATACATATGTATATATATAGATAGATAGATAGATAGATACTGTATATACATATATGTATATAAATATATACATGCATATATAAAAGTGAATATAAATTAAAATTAGAAGAATATTTAGTTAAAAAAAACTTTATATGAAATTTTTTATTTGACATTTGAGCGACCCCCTGAGGAGTTGCAACTTCAAGGTTGAAAAACTCTCCCTGCTCTAATGTATTCACTCCACATATCTGCTTAAGACGTACTCTTACTTGGTTATGAATAATATTGTATAAACACATGTAGTGTATGTAGCTTTTGTACCCTTAGCATCTCCTTTGTGTCAATTTGATCACTTACTGTATATAAGTAGCAGGGCAGGGAGAAGTCATGCCATCTGTGCCACTTTTTTTCCGCTGTGTTCTGAATCTCACTTGTCTCCTGGGACCAGGGTCATATTGAGGTAAGAATTGGTCCGACTGAAAATGTTAAAACAAACAAAAACAAACAACTTGAGCAAGACTTTGTTTCTTTCAGACTGTGACAGGAGGTGTGAGATTCACCGCCCAAGCAGAAAGATCAATTTCTATCTGCTGCGACACATATATAAGACCAACAGATTGGTGAATGTAGACGGAAGGCTAGGTCCGTGTCAAACTAGGAGCACTGACATTTTAATAACAGAGATACATCTCCGTCTGTTAACAATCTAACTTAGCCGAGTGTTTTAACAACCTCCTCTGTGTTGTTTAGCAGACGGCAGAGTCACTGGGTAGAGGAGTGTAATAAGGGATTGAAGGATCGGTGTCAGCACAGTGTTCCGGCAGAGTTTAGGAGGAGAAGGAAGTTCATCATTCATTTAGAAACACAAGAATTCGTTTTCTCAGGTTCATCCATTTGAGAGTTAGAGAAAGTACACACGCAACAATTAGCAACGGCATCCAGTGATTTAGCTTGCAGTAACACCTAGTTTTATTTCAGTCTAGGATGTTTCTCAAACTAATCGTGCGTTTGGAGATCATATATTTTCTTTGTAGCTCGTTTTAAAAGCTGACCTCAAAGCATTAAATAAATAGCTTTAACTTTTTTTCTCTCTCTCTTTTTCCCTAATTTTTGTTTTTCCTTGTAAACTCCCTTCTTGCTGAGTCAGAGCCTGGTCTTACATGGACTGGCTTCTGATTGATATGGTGAATAAGCACTCTTGAATCCTGTGCTTATATAGCAGAAAGTTGACAGTGAGTGGGTCTAAAAAGTTGGATGGAATTTAATAGTTTTAACTTCAATAAGTTCAAGTCTTTTTGGCAGCGTTTTTCAAACAGGTGTTAAATGGTGAAAAACATACGGTAGGAAAGGAAATGATTAGTAAACTATATTTACCAGCATCTATACACATTAACAAGAAGTAGGTACTAATGGTGTCGGCACCGTGCAGTTTAATAAGTAGTCACCTGCAATAAGAAGAGTAGCAGCTTTGACTGTTATCCTGAAATCTCCGGGCATGAAGATCCCACCCACTTGACTACGACTGGGGCAATCGCCGTCAAGCTGTTCATCTCCTGAGCATAGCTCTGAGCCAACTCTAGGGAAGGAAAAAAATGTTAGTTGGACATCTTCCCAGAGCAATTAGCTAAACCCATATGTCTGTTTGATTAATACACAGATGAAAATGATGATCCCCCTCAGCCTCTCTGCTGAGCTCGAGCCCCGCCGTGTTGACCCGGGTTGGCGATCAGTTTGTAATCCGCTACCGCTAACTCATCGGAAAGGCATTCGTAAGCTAGGACGTTAAAAGTCGTGTTGACTTTGTACAATCTATGTTATTGCTACTGGAACGCAATAAACAGATGAAAGGATAGACCGCAGGAAGTGGTGTTGGGGGGGCTCTCCTACCCGCCTGTTTGCCGGTGTTTGCTCAGTCAGCCGGGGTACAGTCCATACATGTGTGATAGATAGAACAGAGTTATCAAAGCTGACAGTCCCAGTAATTAGAAAAAAGCAATTGTTGAGGCAGAGGAGAGCATTTCCCTGACGGATTAACACCAATCAATAACAAAGCTGTTTACACCAGCAGTCATCAGGCAGATGTTTTGTGCGGCGGCGACGCCTTTCCCGACATCCACCTGATCAAAACCAACGTGCTCACTAATCGGGGGTCTGCTTCCAAAATGCAGCAGATGTATTACCATCAGAGAGAGGAAATACCGTAGGAAGCATAAACAACAGGCACTCACTGCTCATCCACCAACTGTTTCCCATATTGACACACACACACATTG
>NC_024307.1:33491597-33519474 GCF_000523025.1 Cynoglossus semilaevis
TGAGCGCTGACTGATTTCATTTTCACTGTGAGCCAGAGGGCTCCCAAAGAGATATTCTGAGCTACACCCCAACCGCTGCTTTAACAAGGTGCTGAACATCGGGCTTTTGCTGGGTCAGGCAGCTGAGTGTGGTTCCTAAAACACTACACTGCCCCCCCCCCAGGATCACAGCTCTGCAGATACCTGCTCTAGCTTCTCCAGTCCTGGTGGATTCATTTCAAATCACCACAGTAACAGGTCTCCCTCATGTCAAAACTGCGAAACACCTGCGTATCAGCATAGCACAGCACGGGGGGTTTCATCAGTGTTGACAGAGGTTTTCCCAGGGGTCGGAGAACTCAGAGGGGAAGCAGGAAGGAAGGCTTTTACATTTAAAGCGTCTCATACACAGCCACACATAAAACCAGACACATGCTACATAAATCTCTCCATGCTGGATTCTGTCAGGGTAGGGTGTTGAGATTCAACCCTACATGTGACAATTAGCTGCACATCTGGCCTCAGGCTTGAGGGAGTTGGAAACACAGCTGGTGCTGCAGTAACAACGTTTGATTACCAAACACTGGTGGCCCGTGGGCCAAATGCAGACCACCGAAACAGTCCAATCCGGCCCACTGTGATCTCCACTATTAAAGCAACAAAAAAAAGAACAACTGAGACTTTCTTGTGTTAACAGTAGATATGCTGTTGACAGGCTGCACCCAGCAGGTACCAAGCATGAATTGTCTGGGAATTGAACCAAGGACTCTCTGCTCTCTGTTTCCAAAGCAGGCATGCTAACCGCTACACTATGGAACAGACTAGAATTTTAAATGACTGTTTCCAAAGCCTGGATTTGAACCCTCACCGCAGGGTCCATTGTCTGTCGCACTCTCATTGCACCTGACAGAAAAGTGACGATGATTCAACTGAGGTCAAGTTCCACATGACTTTATAGTTGTTTGACATATAGTTTATAAGTTTTTCTGTACTAGTTCTGATAGTCAAACAGCCTGCAACCTGTTCAAGTACAATTGCAATAGTTGTGTTCCAAGACCCACCGCCAGAAGGCGAAATCCGCAAAGTATTTCCATATATATTTACCCTTTACGAACCTCCCCTACACTGTATTACCCTTTCTCACACAATTACAGGCACAGTAGAGTTGTAGAATGGTAATATAAGACATACATATTACATAAATAAATTAAGTACACAACCATGAAAAACAATGTAAAATACATTCTAATTATAAAAAAAAATTCAATGTATATGCACATTCTGGGGGCGCAGTGGAGGTTAGTGCTGAGCTGCAGAAGGGAGAGCATGGGAGTGGCGACGCAGGTGCAGCCCCGACCGCAGGTGAGCACAGTTGGAGTAATCCAGCCTCTCCTTATATTAGTACAAGTCGGGATATTATTTACGTATATTTATATATTTACCCTTTACGAAACCTCCCCCATACTGTTATGAACCCTCCATGAAAGCCTGGCACAGCGCAGGAGCACACATTATTGTAAATAGAAATAAAGGTTGTTAACTGTCATCTGTGTCAGTGTCTTCGTATGAAGCCTGAGAAGATGATCAGAGCGTTTAGGAGGCATCGTAGGACGTTAAATTAGGGTCAACATTCACCAAACACAACAGCACTAACTTTACAACAACGTACTATATGTATAACAGCGCAGAGCAAAGTAAACAAAAGGCGGACAGACAAGGGGAGATGCTGAGAGATGCTACGATGCATGAGCCAATCAGAGAGAGGAACACAACGCTGTGTTCAATCTCCTCTAGGTAATTTTCTAGGCAATAGAGGTGATTTTAGTTTATTTTTTGCTATATTTTTACTGTTAAATTCTTTTGGTTAGAAACATTTTTCACGAAAATAATAAAAATAAATAAAAATATTGGAAATTTAAAAAATGATTTACTGTACAATGCCACGATATAAACTCTCACGAGATTTGTATAAAGGAATCTGCCATGTACTAAGGGAACAAAAGGAGAACCAAAGGAGGGACCATGGTGTATATATGTACTATGTATACATACAGAATATATATATAGTTTTATTTTATTTATTTTTTTAATGGCGCTATCTCTTGCTTATTTTATAACATGATCTTAACATTTACCTGACAATCGTGTGATTCCAGGTCTTTTTTTCTTTATGGCCTTGAAAAATAAAATACAAAAAAATGCTAATGAAGTGATTATTTTCTGTGGTTTATATATTTTTTTCTCATTCAAATACTGAACCCCATTAATTTGAAAAATGCCAATTTAAAAGTAAAATCAAAGCCTCTCAGTGCTGCTGAAGAAAATTAGGAAAACTAAAAGGATAAATTAGTTCATTTTTGTGCTCTCTGATACCAAGTGAAGCTCATCGAAACTGTATCAAACAGAAATTTAGTATCTAGTTTTGTCTCTCTTTTAAAAAAGTACATTGTTCCAATTCCAAATAGTCAATTCCCACAGGACAGAAATAAAAATATTACACCCAGTTTTTCAATCTGAGACTGACTTTTTAACTTGTGAACATTTAAAAACTGAGAAATTCATGACCTTTCTGTCCATACATCATGGATATCCTTAACCAGAAAAAAAAAAACAGTTAAATGAAAAGCAAGAGGTATAAAAATATATAAAAATACAAAAACAACTTCATTTCAAGTGTTGGAGGGTTGAAATCAACACACATTTTCCTGCGGTTAAAACAAAAATAATTTCTTTTCACGGTGGTCAAGTTCTAACACAAATTGCTGTCACAGTGCTAGTCTGCTGTTCTTGCTTAGGTGGGTGTGTTCATCAGAGGGGTGATTCTTATTTCTATACCACAGCGCTCACTAGAACTGATGTGACGGTGGGTCAGACAAAAAGGACCAATTTACTTTGGTAGAACATTTTGTGTCTCAGAGATAAAGATTTCCAGGCACAGCTTATATTTTAGGAAGCATTTTTCAGTCCCGGTCTCTGTAACATATTACCACCAGCACTAAGACGTCTAAAGTGATTCCGCTTCTCTGAGAACTAATTATGATATTCATTTTTTGTGACAATGATGTTAGCAAGTAAAAATGTAGTATTTAAGTTGCGTCTTTTTCAGGACAAGGATAAATAGAGATTATACTGACTTGTAAAAAAAAAAAAATGAAATGGCATCTAACATACAGGGAGGAAATACAAAAAATAAGCATTTATTTTAAAACTGTGTTACATGTTTGTCACTTTCAAAGCTAAAAAGGCAGATAATGCATCTTTACAAGATGACAAAAGAGAGAATGTGCACAGGCCATTGAGCGAGCAATTACCTTTTAGTGATGCCGATAGGTGGTAAGCCTCCGAACATGCACCCACGCGTCCATCACGAGCACCGCTAGTCCCTGACTCTTAATTATCCCCCTGGAATGAAAAAGAAATGGTGAAGATGTAGGCGTCGCCGTAGCGACTGGCGGGTCATTCAGCAGAGCATTTATAAAATGAGATTGTCTGCTCAGTCTGGAGCCATATTAGAAAGTCTAATGCATGTCTGGAGAGATAAAAAGAATTGAGGTTGCCCTAATCTGCCACTTACACTGGGCAACTTATCCTGGCTGATACACTGGGCAACTTATCGGAGCTAGTGGCCATGGTCGTACACCTGCACTTACACCTCCAACTCATCTGGCAGCTAGCTACTTACTACAAGAGCAGATACCCCACTTCATGTATTGCCGTAGTGCAATATAAACATTAAAATATATGTATGTTTTTAAGTCACATTATCTTGTGACTTCTCACCCAATGCAAATCCCAGCAGTCATTGGACTAGCTACATCCAGGACTGTTATGTAGAGGTTTTCAAAGTGAGAGCTGCCAGGGGCACTATGGAGGCGTCAGAAAATTGGAGAGAAGATAAAAAGAAACAAAATTATATATATATAATTTTTTTTCTTTTTATCTTCTTTTATCTTCTTTATATATATATATACATATACATATATATATATATACATATACATATATATATATATACATATACATATACATATATATACATATACATATATACATATATATATACATATATATATATATATATACACATATACATATACATATATATACATATACATATATATACATATACATATATATATACATATACATATATATATATATACATATACATATATACATATATATATATATATATATATATATGTATATATATATGTGTATATATGTATATATATATATACATACACATTTTTCCTGGACTGTTTAACATGAAAACTGCCATAAACATTGGATTTGCAGTTTGCGCCAGTTATGAAAACTGCTATGCTCTTCAAGCCAGCCAGAAAGTGCAAAATGGTTGTGTTTCTGACAAGCAATTGGCTAAAGCTACCAGGTAGGAGACAAAGAGGAAGGCCAAAGAGGAGATTTATGGATGCAGTGAGGGAGGACACGCAAATAGTCGGGGTAGAAGATGCAGAGAACAGGGTGAAATGGAAAACAATGATTCGCCGTGGCAACCCCTGAAAAAAGGGACAATAGAATAGAATAGAATGCCTTTGTCATTATACTTTCAGTACAAAAAAATTGTAGCCGTTCCTAATGCAGTGCAAGAAGCAGAACCGACAAGCCGAAGGGAAAAGAAGAATTGGCTGGAGCAGAATTATAAGAAAATACATTCAAGACTAACGCTCTTCTAGGTTAATTATATATTTTGTAGCATTGCCTTGGGTTTGCAAAGGGGGGGGGCTGCTAAAACCTAATACTGATTGGAGGTCGTTAGCCATTGTACTATTATAAAAAATTAAAAAAAATTAATTACAAAACTTGAACCTAAAGATCACTGAACAACTTTCCTTTTCCTTCTGCCCAATCCATCAGTAGAAAGCTTCAACCTGGCTCCTCCAATAATTATAATACAATAATCACATGCTGAACGAGCAGCAGCTTAGTGCAGTGCAGTGGTTACCACAATTGTGCTAATGTTAGCAACACATTTCCAAGTCAATTACATATATCACCAGAACTAACTATGTTGTGTAAAAAACTAATGAGCGCACACCACCAGCACACAATCAAGTTGTGTAAAAAACTAATGAGCGCACACAATCAACTCCATTAGCATCCGATGGGTGATAGATTTCATTAGAGTATCCTTTGGGAGCTTTCACATACACTTTGACCGATAAATGTACATAGACTTATTTTTGCTGCAGGTTCTTTTAATTATCTATATATTTACATGGACAGAATATGCCCTCATCTTTGTAGACCTATATATTCAGAGATACAATCATCCTCTGTTGACTTGTAAAGGGATTGAAAAACAGCAATTGCCACATCAAATACAAAACCTTAAACACTCTTTAATTAAATGGAACTTGCTGCCCCTGTTCTACAGCATGTTTGATTACCCAAGTCAGCCTACTTTAAAATTACTTATACGCCAAGTGTTGCAATTGTGTCAAACCCACCAAATCACTGCAGGACTGTATAGACGTGATCCAGGTTTTTTTTCCCCCACCAGCAGTTACTCATGAAAGCCGTTTTTCAAGCAAAATGCGATGGTAGAAGAAATGTCAAGAGGGTTGACTTTAAATCTGATAGGGAGCATGTAATGTCAACACCGCTGTGTTTCGCTGCATCAGATAAAGCAACAGCAGCTGTTAGTGTTCTGTCCAAACTGCTCTGTGCAACTCCTTTTTTTTTGCAGGATATTTAGAGTTGTGGCAAATGTAATCATTATATGATCATATATAATCACATTTGATCATGATGTATCAATATAAATCAACAACTAATGACAAAATTTGATGTCTGTATATTGCTGGAACAGAAAAGAGGGTTTCACACCTCTTTTTACTTTTAACTAATCCAAATGTTTTGGGGTTTTTTTTTAAACATGGAAGAATCTTGGGAAAAGTATATTAAACGTAAAAATAACATTTTGATTCACAGTGTTTGTTGTGTGTAGTCAACATGGCAGGAAGCAGGCAGGACACAAATGCAACACAAGGGAGGCTCTCTTCAGGGGCAGCAGGTTTATTCACAAAGTGCAAAAAACAAAAACTCACATCACTACAACATGGCCTTAGCACAGACAGGATAAACAAAACACACTCACCACACAACTTGACCAACGAACAACAATCCCACAAAGACAGAGTGAGGGAGCGAGGTGTATATATACCCAAGGCACCAGGTGACGCCTGTGAGACTAATGACAGAGACACAGGTGAGTGTGATGACACTGATTAACCCCACACAGCAGACAGCAGGAACTGGAAAGAGACAGACCTAACAGTGTTGGTGGATTTCTGTCATTACTTTGCATCTTGATGGTGAAAGTAGAACATGTCAAGTTCCTTTCAAAATCTCAGTGAAGCTGTTGTTCTCATTAATATTAATCAGTCTTAAGCTTCGCCCAATCTGTTTGGGTAAGGTCTCAGTCAGTGTGCATCAGTCTGACACAAGCAGAGCCTCCCACCTGGAGCTGACACAAATGCATGTTGGGTATTGACATCATGATTGGTGGCTTAGTGGTTAAGGAAGTGGACTTGGTTCCAGAAGGTTTCAGGTTCAAGTCCATCAGCTGCCAAGTTACCACTGAGGTGTGCTGAGTATGGCACTGCCCGTAGTTGCTTTGGTGATGGGTTAAAAGCAGAGGTCACATTTAGTTGTGTTCAGTGGTTTGCTGTGTCACAATGACAAGTAGTTCACTTTGATTTCATTATGCACAAAAGTTAAATGGGTTTCATTTTTATTCTGATACTTTTATGAGGGTCTGCTCTGTATTAATGCATGAGTGCACTGTACTGTCAGTACAGTCAGGATACACTAGTCTAGTTTGGATAGCCTACTGCAGGGGTGTCAAACTCATTTTCACTGGGGGGCCACATCAGCAATACAGTTCCCCTTGAAGGACCGGTTGTAAATGGAAGACTTTAAAAATGTAACTACTCCATAATTTATTAATACATGTTTATGCAATTGTTTATTATTTTTTTATTATTTTTAAAAATACCAAATGTTCTACATTGCTCTAATATAAAAACATTTATCAAGTTAAAAAAAACTCAGCAGCATGGACTTTATTGTAAAGCAATTAAACACTTTTTAAGCTCCCACGGGCCACACAGTGTGACTTGGTGGGCCACTTTTGGCCCATGGGCCTTCAGTTTGACATACGTGGCCTACTGCGTAATAGCTGCTGTGGATGTGGGGTGCATTATATACTGCATATAAGCAGACAGACAGAGGTACCAGCAACATCTGTTAAGCCACTGCTGTTGACCTCCAGCACATCATGACCACAGCGAGTCGTCCAGCAGGTCCCCGTCCTCGGCCTTCCTCACCTTGTCAGTGCCATTCCAGATGGCATCATATTAGCTGAGGCCCGAATGTGGTGAAACCTTTTCTTCCTTATCGCTCACAGCAGATGCGATCTGCCCTGGGTCACTTACACGTTTACGCTGTGGCACAATTTCCGAATCCTTCTGCAGGGATTTTTTTTTCTCTGTTTTTCTCTATTTCACTCCTACTTAGGAAAACAAGCCCAAACACTAAATGAATCTTCTGAAAGGATACTTTGGCCTTAGAGCCTCCGTGTTTGCGTGTGTGCTAGTGATTGACAGGGATACTTGTGGAGGCGTGAATATGAGACGTAGGCAAACTTGTGTTCCCTACAAGAGAAAAAGTCACAGCCTCTCCATCTTTGTTTTATAACAAGCCTGCAATTTATTCTTTAAACAGACTAATTGTATTTCCGCTGTCAAGTCTTTAAGCTGTGTGTGTCGTTCTAAACCTAATTTCCTATCTAAACGGTAACTACGGAATTTGTTTGCTATTTTTTTTTCCATGCTAGTGTGTGCTAATTACATGAAAAAAAAAAAACAAAGAAGGTAACTACGGAATTTGTTTGCTATTTTCTTTTCCACGCCAGTGTGTGCTAATTACATGAAAAAAACAGAGACAAATTGGTTTTGACAGTGGTTTATTTAAAGAAATATCGAAAAATAGACCTGTTTTGTTAGTGATTTTTGCAGATGGATGGATGGATGGATGGATGGATGGATGGATGGATGATAGATAGATAGATAGATAGATAGATAGATAGATAGATAGATAGATAGATAGATAGATAGATAGATAGATAGATAATTGTTAAAATAAAGAAAATGTGTACCAAAAATATGCATTCATTGTCATTTCACCTCTTATGGGTGTTTCCATATGTCCCTGAATCCATCTGACTTTTATTCTTTAATTATGTTCAACTATAGCTCAACTGTTTCTATTCAATCAATATGTATTTACCCTCTTTTGTAAAAGGCAACAAAACACGTGTGGACAAAGCCTGGACCTCTGCATCTGTTTGTTCCAGTTAGACAAGGTTTAGCCAGCTCTGTAATTGGCCTGTGGTTAATCCCTGCCTTTTCTTTTTAGCCCCCTTTCAAAGCTGTGTAAATTAGTTCTACGGCTGCCTGTTGGCACCCTCAGGTCCTCGCCAGTGCAGCAGATATTCTAATGCATAGAATAGAATATAAAGCAATGTGAGGAAGTAAAAGGAAAGCAAAGAAAAAAAAAGGGAGTTGACGACATACTAATATAAGTAAATAGACCACTGGTAATAGAAAGGCACCATGGTATTTTTTTTTTTTCAATGAGCGTCTTAGTGTGTGTAGGTGAATACATATATATGTATATACGTGTATGTGGGTGTATATCAATATATGCATATGTATAACTTATATCTATCCTATCCAATGGTATGTATAGTAACTCCTAGAAATACTACTTGTAAATATCTGGTTGTAATACACCTTATAGATTATTATATCTGCTGGGACTACCTATTTATCTGCTTATTTATTTCAAATATCTAACTATTTAAACTGTTTATATGTTTAAAATATTTATTTTATACTTGTTCACAACAACTTGTATAAATATAATTAAATCTATCCTCGAGCATCATTAAAATTTAAACCGCAACATCACAGGTGCGTGCAAACTCCGGGCGCCTGTCACATTTAGACCTCCACATCTCAACGTGCACTTTCTACGGTTTCAGCCACACAGCCGTGGAGGACGGGGGCTCGCCGCGGCCCTGAACGATTTTTAATGATCCGAGTGGGCCGAGCCTGAAATCAAGACCGAGCTGCTGCAGGACACGTGAAACTCTTGTTGGACCCACCTCAAAGTTCTTAGTGTTGGAGAAGGAATGATTGATAGGATTTACAACAGGAAATGTAAAGATTTAAAGGCAAATGTGACCTCAGGAAATCATGATCAAGACCCTGCAAATATATTTATCGCTATCTATCTATCTATCTATCTATCTATCTATCTATCTATCTATCTATCTATCTATCTATCTATCTATCTATCTATCTATCTATCTATCTATCTATCTATCTCTCTGTTTCTCTCTCTCTCTACCTATTTTTCTAGATCTATCTATCCATCCTTAATTTAAGAGATTTTAAAGGCAAAGCACCTTTATTTTGTAGCTGCATGTGCCAGCTCCAAATTCAAGGACCTCTGTGGGCAAACCTCACCTCTACCGACTCACTCACGACTTGCTTTAATAGGAGCTGTCAGGAGGTGTGTGTCTTAAGCTTGTTCATCCGTACACTGTATGTATACGAGGTTCCTATTTTGTCTTCCTCTTACTGACACTTGGACGTACAATTGCATGTGTTGCAGCCTAAAGGAATCAGTCAACAAATTAAATCCTGACTTAAAGCTTGTTTAAGACTAAAGATCCTTTGTTGCTTTCAAGACCACTCAACAGATCACATCCTGCGGCCGACCTTCCTGGAAACGCTGCTTATAGACATCTCATTGAGTTTCCCAAATGTTCACTTTATGGATTAGGCAATCATCATCTGACTATATAAGCGTCTACACGTGTCTAGACGGCCATATTTCTTTCCTAAGTGTGCCGTGATGCCCCGCTCTGTGCCCTAGAGCTCGGAAAATTGGTGGTTTTACAATCTCTCTGAGCTTTGGACGTAATTTACCTCTTTATGTTGTTGGCATCCCCCTTTAAATAAAGGGATTTGCCAAAAATATAAATAAGCCTGTAGTGGGCGTTTGATTACCTCTTAGACTTGCCTCATAAACAAACAGTTTATCAAGTACTTGAAAGACGAAGGCTATGTTCTTGAGATTTACATTTAGAAACATTTGTCCAGATATTCTCTGTGTATGTTTTATTTGTGGATTATTTGGAAATATGCCAGGACAGAGACATCTTCGTAACCCAATCGAAGCTGGGACATATCAATTTCTGCTTTTTATCCCTAACAACGTTGTACAATGCTACGTACTGATTGCATACTCGATTGTGAACAAATGCCATAAAATCTCAATCACATGGTGTATTCTGGGCTTGCTAGCGCCAGGTATTTAATAATGATGCATTTCATCTGAGAAAATTACATAAAAGCAGGTTAAAAAGGCTGGGAAAGGTGTTCAGTTAGTTCAACAGCAAGAAATATTTGCTGTTAGACTAAAACATCTTGTTCCTTTATCGATCCTTTATTGTATCCCGATGTGCTCAAGTCTGTGCCGTGCAAGTGTGGTCCAGCCTTTATCTGTGGGATCTGGCTGTGTTGATTGTGTGGTCTGCCACCTGGGCTTCATCCTCTGCTCAACACTCCCTAGCCACAATCCCTTCCCACTCTTTTTCTGGCATTTATTTTCTCATCATGTTGCCTGGCAGCCTCTGCAGTACTTTTTGTCTTTTCCTCCTTTTCAGCCAAATTGGAAGCATCTGGCACAGGGACGTTCAGCACAGGCTGTAGGGTGGTTGGATTTCGGTAGTAAAACATACTGATGCTGTGCAGTTTTTCCGGTGCTTGTGTTTGCGTACCATGATATAATCGACAATTGGGCATCAGATGTGTAGACAACACAAAGTATTTTTATTTTGGTCACGAATTCGTGCACAAAAGAATGCTTCAAGTAATAGGCAGCTGGCCCCCTGCGGTGTGTTATGTTTGAGAGGATGATTCATTTAGCAACATTTTTTAACACTACGTAACAAATCTGATGTTAAGAGCTGTTTACAACAATGGTCCCCCCCAACCCCTCCGAAGGGTTGAGTTGTTTGACAAATCTGCTGCTTCAGGGCTTGAGCCTCTTGTAGTGTTTACACTCGTCCACTAATTAGGAAGGCTGTTTAAAAGAAAGAAAAAAAAAGGGCGTTTAGTGTTATTTTAATGCCTGTGTCCTTGTGACAGCTCAGAGGCCTTTAGGCAACCACACATTGCTGCAGACTCATCCACTTAAGACTCGGCTTGGCAAAGCCTCTAGAGGCGCAGAGCCCCGTGGGCCTGGGGCAACTCTGTACAAGGCACCTTTTCATGAACACATCTAAATACATTAAAATTTTATGTTATCCACGAGAAGAATGCAAAATGATTTGCAGGCAGTGTTGACCTTACACCACTATGTGTTGAATTAAGTCAGTACTTCTCAAATAGTGGGGCGGGCACCCGGGGGGGAGAGGGGCCACAGTGAGGTGCCAGGAGAGGCGTGAGGGGCTTCCAATGGAATATGGCACGCTGGCCATAAGTGTACCACTGCACCACTGCTATAATGCTTGAATGATAACAAGCCTCCAGTCATTAGGTGGCAGCAACTTATACAGGGGTTTGTACAGATACAGTATATATATATATATAGGTTCTTAATAGTATTTCAATTCATGGGGTGTGGATGAAGGGGGCATGAAAATATATCTGTCCCCAAGGAGGGGGCATGACCTAATGTAATTGAGAACCACTGAATCAAGTGCATCATGGCAGCATGAGTGTAAAAACTCTTTGCCTTGTTTGTTAGTTTCTTCCTCTTCTGTGTTTAACAGCCAGTACCAGGAGTCATATCAGGTCTACACACCGATCCCTTGACCATAATTTGCATAAGTGATGACTGTTTCAGGTGGAGTGACCTGAGTGGCTGTCAGTCCGTCTCAGAGACTGAGGACTGATGAGCCATTTACTTTTTAATAACGTTTCCTCGAGCCCCAGGCACTTTGTTCTTCATCATCCTCCTGACTGTTTCACTTGGTCAAACTCCGCTTTTTTTTTTTGTCCTTTAGTACCATCTTTTTCATCACCCCATCCTTTACCCCTCTCCTGTTCTACAGTAGATATGACTCCATGTATCAGAATGAGTGTGTCAACTGATATTACTTGTCCCATCACTGAGGCTCCATGTGTCTCCAAAGGGACCAAATGATAGAAGGACTGAAATGGTTCACAAAAGCAGGACCTGGCTTTGAGTTACAGGCTCTATATCACATTTGTCTACCATCCACATCTTACGTCATAAAGCTCTGCAGTCCGTTCAACCCTGTGTGCTTTGACAGACCTATAATTTGAATGAGAAAATTACAGTAACTGAGATATTCCTCACAGCAGCAGCTAAAAAAAACACCCAAAACTCTTCAGGTCTGAGTGAACAGGATTCATAAACACCCATCACAACAAACATCTGGCCCTTTATCATTTGATGGCACCATCGCAAAACATGGGCATCATAAATAAGCTTTATTACGACACATTGACATTTTAGAGATGTCCTTTTAATTACTTTGATTGATAGCTTTGGATCTGGAAGAAACCCAGACAGTGGGTCAGGTGGGGGGGTGAAGATTTTGACAATTCATTCAATTGCAAAATCAGTAACCTTTCCAGAGTTAAAATGTAAATGGTGCCCCAAGGCTCCATCATCGAACTATACGTACATCGATGTAGCACTGACTCACTCAGAAAGCAGTGAGCCCTTGAAAGTGAATATTTCAGTTTTTACACTTTATTTTTAGTACTTTGATTTAAGGTCAGCAAAGATAAATATACAGAGATTAAGGCAAACATTAGCTGACTAACCACGGCCCGGAGCAGTATCTGTCGATTTCTGTCAGCTTACACAACACACAGAGAGAGAAATACTAAACATTAATCTTGTTGAAGAGTGTCAACTTCATCTTTTCAGCTTTGCGCTTTAGATGTGTGTGTAATTCCTCCCTCCTCCATTCCACCACTCCTCGGGCTTCTTTTGCCTAAATGTTCCAACAACTTACTTCAAGTGCAAGGAGCTGTTGGCTCGGACACATAATTAAAAAAAAAAAAGGCAAAATCCCTTTTTACATGTGTTCTTCATAAAACCGATTCTCTCATGTGTGAGCCATGAGTTCAACATGAGGTCAGTACAGTCAAAGTGTGCTCATTGCCGAGAGAGTCTTTGAAATCAATCAAGCAATTTGCAAATCTCTCCGAATCATCTTCACCAAATGCAAATGTGTTGCTTAAGGCACTGACAGAAGAACTCCTCAGAGAACAGGCGGCAGAACTGAGAGTTTCGTATTATATGTGAAATTAAAACATATTCACACGTGTGGTGATGATGTGGTGATGGCTGCCATCTAGGTGAAGAGTTATATATAAATATGAATTTGATGTGCAAGTTTGTCTTCTTTTAGACTTGTAGTTCGTTTTGTATTTGATAGTGAAGCCAAATCTGTAGTCATCTGGCAGGGCATGAATAATATTTGTTTCCAACAAACAGTCTAGTAGGAGAGGGATAAGTTAACAAGACACAGGTGTGGAAGTTGAGTCAAGTAATTACCATGGAGGTGAACACAGGAGCTGGTGACAGGAAGTGGAGCAAAAGGAATAAAGATGAGAGGAGGAAAAGTAAAGTAGGGAGAAGAACTTCACCCCATATGCGGTACGTAACACAATCTTTACTACTCATTTTCCCACTCTCTTCTGTCATCTTCACTTGATGTCAGACATCGTGAGCCTCTTCAGCCAAGTACTGTTCACTTGATTGGGACGACAATCAAAACCTCGAGTGGTTGTGCACCTTGATGCGAATGTGCTTCATGCGAAGCTTTGTTTCCAGACAGTCCCTCCTTTTATCCTTGTGGAAAGTGAAGTGTTTTGAGTAGTTGACATAATTGATCATCCACAGAGCACTTCAATCTGTACAATATTTGAAGTTCAATTATAAATTGTCTCTCTTAAGGTGTCAGGGCAGGGCCTGAAAGACGGTTTCATACAAGACACTGCTATCAAAGGTTTTTGTACTGTTGATTATTGTTTGTTGTTGTGTTGTTATGGTGGTTTAACCTCAAATAAGAGAGAAAAATCTCCTTTTTTTTCTCTCTTTCATCTGTCTTGTTTGGCTCTGCCTCTGGTTCACTCCCTGCTCTTTTGATCCTTTGGAATGAATACAGGGGATCTTCGGTTTACGATGCCCTCGACCTACAGTGTTTGGTGGTTACGTCATTATCTCCCATATATTTATTAAAACGTTCTTCTTCCATCATTATGATTTACATAACTTGACAACTTGTTTGCAGGGGAAATAGTTTGCGAGCAGGGTGGACAAATACATGGTCACATGGTGCTGAAGACAGCTTGGTGTTTGTAAGCCATACATTGGATTATGCTTCATTCGCTCTCTTTCGTTTGTGTTGTTTTTTGGGAACTTCATTATGGCTTCTAGGTGTAAGTCAGAGTCTTCTGATGTTTTTTTATGTCCTAGATTATGACGTTACCACTGTGTTAGTGTAGGTGAGTGACATAGGTACTTATGTACACTATGTGATTTCCGACTTAAGTCACACCATAGGAATGGCACTGCAACATAACCAAGGATCCCCTGTATACTGTTAATCCAGGAATGTCAAACATATGGCTCGTGGGCCAAAATCAGCCTGCTGGGGGATTTTCAATCTGGCCCGCTTGATGAATACTGAGATTGTAAAAATGCACAAATACTTCATGTTGTTGATGTTTTGTCAAATTGTAATTGGGGTTATTTTTAAGTAATTATGTTTTGATTGTACTGATCCAACCCACTTGGCATCTAACAGTTTGACACCATTGTGTTAATCAGTAAAGCAGTGCTGCAGTGCCACTTTAATGACAGTTCAGATTTTATTCATAATTATTCAGTCTGACCTCACTACGTTAGGCTGCTCACGTCTCGCTTAATTTATTTTTTACTAAAATGTTTGCGCTGTATTTTACAAGGAAGTGTTATGCTATATGTTAGTGCTGTCAGTGCTGTATGTTAGCTCTTATGAATGCATACGCTGCTAGGCCTTGCAAATATATGGTAACATTACTCCGCAGCCATGCTGCAGAAGAGCAATGCCTGAAAACGCCATTAGCAGAAAGTAAGAGGAATGGAGTGAGGCTTCGATATCCATCTCCTGTGAGCATTTCTCACTTCCTTCATTGGATGCACCCATCCCTATACTGTCCTCACTAATCCCATTTAGCAAAAATGCAATAATAAAAAAGCCAATTGAAGTTTTCTATTGACCCACTTTCTTCCGGCATGGACTGGTCTCACATCGTTGTGAACCACCCCCCTCTCTCTCTCTCTCATTCTCTCTCTGCTGCTGCAGACTCACCCGACTTACTTGTCGTCACCCATGTGTGCTGCGAGAAAAACACATTTTCTCCAATTTATATTGAAATAGAGGGTAGCAGAACGCTGTCATAAAATGATGCCACGTAAATAACAATTATTTTGTCCAGTGGACAGAGTTGTTTCCAAAATAACATTCTATCAAATTGCAAGGTTTGTGCTTCAAAATAAAAGGTCATTTGGGAACGGACACCATCAATTTTTGATGCAACATCTATGGCTGTAGCTGGGTTTTTTGAAAACTCTGGAGCAGATTACGTTTTCATTTGCCGAATTCTAGGGTGATGTTGTAGGTGAGGGGTGTCAAACATATGGCCCGTGGGCCAAAATCGGCCCATTCGGGGTTTTATTCAGGCCCGCTTGAAGGATTTTGAAAAAAAAAAAAACACATCATGTTCTAGAAATGTTTTGTAAAATATTTATACACTTTTTGTCATTTTTAGGTAGTTATGTTACGATTATACTGGTGCAGCCCTAATTAGGTTGCATGCTGCCCCAGAACTAAAATGAATTCTCTCTTGTCTAGCAAAATACTATCCGATATTAAAAAAGACGGCAAAATATGACAGAAACTGGAAGATATTGCAACAGGGGGAAAAAGAAAATCTACTTGAGAAGTTATAATCTTTTTTTAATGGTTTTGTAGCTACCCTTCAAAATTTTACAGGTAACATGTAATAGTTGCTGTCTGGATAATAGGCTTACTATCAATATACAACAAGGTGTCATATTGAACCTCGAAAAAGTCACGCAAAAATATTTCGTATTTGCGCATCAATATTACATAGCTTTAAAATAGCTTCTTACCTCGCTCATGTGCTTGCCCACCGGAGCAGTGGCCAAGCTCGTGGTCCACCTCGTGCCCTTCTCTTTGGACTACATTTTTATGACTCTACGGTAGTTAGAGGACAGCCAAGTGTAAAAATGTGTAAAAAACACTCCTAATCTAGGGCACAAGCTGCATACCATTAGCTGAGCCTGCCAACCCTTATCCATTGATCTGCCCGGGATTTGGGAGACTTTCTAACTTTACTATATTTTGAGGAGTTGCAGTGTGGAGCGGGCCTGGTGCCTCGCTGATCTGACAGATAAAAACAAAGATGAAAGAGCTACATTTAGGCACAATAAGCAGAGAGAAGGGGCGGGGGGCTAAAGATTAAGCTTGTGATACAGTAAAGCGATAAAGCCAAGGATATAGAAGAAAATAAAAAGGGGCAAACATTTGTCTTCCAACATCAGTGGGTTGCATTGGATTTGGTGAATCAAATGGCAGTATATTATATTTTTAATGTATTATTTTATTTTCATACCACATTTCAAGAAAAGCATTGCAACTTTGCTCACATCCACTGCATCATGAAACCACAGGCTGTCAAGATGTCATAGACTTTGACAGCGGGCAATGCCGAATCAGCCCCCTGTGGCCAACCTTTAACCACTGATTCAGATCACTTGCTAAAAAAAAAAGAACAATTCACAGCCGAGGCAATGGGAAAAAAGACGGATATTAAACTCTGTACCTTTAGGTGGAATATTACAGATAAACAGATGTTTCAGAGAAGGAGTGAAAAAAAAGCGGAGAAAGAAAATAACACGTTTTCTGCTGTAAAATTACACTGCTGTATTGATTCTTCTCTTCGCCTCCTGACATCCCACCGCTCAGTCCATCCATCCCACCGCCCTCCTTCCTCACTGTTTTTCTTTCCCAGCTGTATAATTTGACTCTGGAAAAGCATATTTACTCAAAGGCTTCCTTAATTAAAACTGTCACTCCTCTTTGCTCGGTGGCCTGTTCTCACCCCTCAGCCCTCGCTGACAGCCAGTAAAGGCATGGAATCTGTGGACTGCATCGCCCTGCTTGCAGGCTAATCTCTGCTTCTCACACCCTATTTCTGAATTAACTGTTCTCATTATCACATCCTCCCAGAAAGTCTTCCCTCCTCCCCTACTGTTTTGCCTCCGCTCTCTTTTCGCCTTCCCTCTCCTGTCACTTCTTCCTCATTCCTTTCTGCCTCATGCTTCAAACGTAGTAAGACAAAAAATGTATGGTAAGAGGAAGCTTTAAAAAACATTCTTAAAAAAATGTTTTTGGATAACATATGTATATATATGTGTGTGTGTCTGTGTGTGTGTGTAATTATTTTTTTAATGAAGAAAAATATTTAAAAAATGGCAGCAATGAAAAATGGGTTAAAAAATGCTTTCAGGTATTACCAAGCAGTAAAAAAAAACAGCATTTGATTTGCATAAGTATTACATAAGAGCTTTTAACAGTAGTCAGGGCAACATGGCCGCCGTAGCAGACACTGACCACAAAAAACCTTCAGTGAAGCCACTTTCATTAACCCTCGCTCATCTCCCCTAATGAGCTGGTGCAGCAGCCGCACTCCACACACTGTTAATGCTCCTATTAGCAGTGCAGAGGAGAGTGGTGTAGGTAGAGGTCAACATTATTGCTCTAATCAACGCGAACGGCAGTGGTTAATTTGTTGTTTTTAAATATAAAGCTGTTGACCTTCAGCACATGACTACCACTCTCCTATTCTCAACTCAACCAAAACAATGTGTCCTCTACCAGTATTTTTTTTTACTTTGTTCAGTCTTAAAATGTATTCATTATTAGTAACAAAACAATAATTGGATTATTTTTCTCAGGAAATATCACGCAATTTATTCAAGCCACAAATACATGCTCACCCTTTAAATATCACTCCGTGATGGATAAATAGTTGCGCTTATTATATTTATGACAGGGTTGACAATGGAATACTGCAAAATATAATGTGAATATAAAAAATATATACAGTGATCCCTTGCTATAACGCGGTTTACTTTTCACGGTTTCGCTACTTCACGGATTTGCATCGTGCATTGTGTTCTGCATTCTGATTGGCTAAAAAGTCACTCCGCTTCTTCTCTACCTGTGCGCCAATAACGTTGCGGTTTAATATGTACACGTACGTAAAACAGCTTGCCAAATTGACATTACGTACGTGCAAATTCTCTTGCAATTTCGAGTTTATCAAACCCCATAATGTCGACAAAACGCTCTGGACCGGCAAAAGTACCTGCGGTAGGGACCAAAAGGCAGCGGAAGATGCTGTCTATCGGTGATAAAGTAAAACTATTGGACATGCTAAATGAAGGTAAAAGCTATGCGGCTGTAGGTCGGCATTATGGAATTAATGAGTCTTCCGTTCGTTCCATAAAGAAGGAAGAAAAAAACATAAGGAAGACAGCAGCAATAAGTTTTAATAAGGATTCAAAAAGGGTTGCAACTGCCCGCAACAAGACCAGGTAATTTGTATTTTTTTCATAATCATTTTTAATTTTCTCCCGTTCTCGGTGGGCGGTGCTAATCTCCGCAATTTGAAGCCTTCTGTTCACGTTGATGATTAAAATTATTATTTGACAGTACATTACAGAAGTTATTTGTTGAAACGTTTCTAAAGTACTTTTATTTTACTTTATTTGTGAAACAAATGGTTGAGACTGAAAATGGTTTGTTCGTTCTTTCTCTTCTTTTTCTGAGTATTTAATTGTAAAAAAAAATAAAGATTTCTACTTCACGGATTTTGCCTATCACGGGTTCTTTTTGGAACGTAACCCCCGCGAAAAACAAGGGTTTACTGTACATGATTTCCCATATCAATAACCCATGACAAGTAACTCCAATTATTTTAACACATTTGTAATTATGACAGGACACATTAAATGTTTGAAAAAACTGATAACAACAGATATCCACTTATCCCCCTACACCAAATGCAAATTTTCCCTGTGCCAAGATGGAACATAGAAGCAGAGCTCTCCTGCGGCGCGTGTTTCCACTGGGACACTTTATGGTGCCGGAGCAGGAAGTGCAGCAGTGCAAGCGTCAGTACAAGTGCGGTAAGAAACTGCTACGGCTTGATTAGTGTAGCTCAGTGGTTCTCCAACTTTTTCTACTCTGTACCACCTGTGAAAACATTGAGCTCTCTGAGTACCACCATGATGACCACCATAAGATTATAGCAGCATAGGCCTTCACTGTTAGCTTCCATCACACAGGAGAGATGTTTAGAAATGTTTAGAAAGATTGTGTGAAGATTTTTATGAAGACATTGTTTTAAAATGTTAATGTTACACTAAACTCCATTAATTCAAAATAGTTTTCTACGCTCAGGCCTTTTATAACTAATGTATATATTTTAAAGTTTAAAGTTTCCATTACTTTTTAATTAGGCCTTATACCAGCATTTAGGTTGTGATGATATTGGGTTGACCATTCAGATCTTTCAAACCGAATGGCTTTCAGTAAAAGTACATGTGTTATTTATGAAATGTCTTTTACTCCTCTCATTGACGGTTTCCAGCTGAACAAACATGTGTAGAATGTGTTTAATTACTAAGACAAATACTGTTAGATGAAGCATAGTTGGCTAGTACCTTCAAGTACTCCATATATGTGCTTTATAATGCCTCAGATGGTGTCCAGGAGGAGTAATCAGATGTGATTTTCTGTATGATGCAATCCCATGATACAATGAGCTGCATGGTTTCATTCCAGTGTAGTCAGGTACATAACTGAGTCCTGAAGGGATTTACCTTGACTGGTGATATGTCTTTTTACCTATTTCTGCCCGTCTCCTTCACTACGAGTACAATACAGGTACAGTGTATTCTTTCCACTGTGGATTCCTGTCAGCAGTCAGCATTGGCCTGCCTTATTACTCTGAGTGCTTGTGTATGTCTATGTGGTTCAAGACATCACTGGACTGTCTCCTGAAGCGTGATTTACTGAATGCATAAATTGCATCAGGACAGTTGTTTTTTTTTTCAGTCTCTTACACAAATAATTGTCATAATGTCCATGCTTGTAGCGCTGTAGTCAGAACATGTAGTACCATGAATAAATATGAGGTTCAAGGCCACAGGTGAACGCAGCTCCTGAACATGATGCCAAGGTGTCCAGTAGCAGTGTACTGCAGGCTCAGGCACTGATGGTGCACTTCATAACCTTGTCAACCACACATCAAGCTCTCTGATAGCTAACATTTTAGCAAGCACAAACCCAACAGAGTGATGGATGGATAAAGAATTCCAGGGTACAGTAAGCCAAAGTCTAAGACCAGAAAAGAAACTGAACAGTTGTATAACAAAAAAAAAAAAAAAAAAAAAAAATCTGGGCGAAGGCAGGAGGCAGAAACAGAGAGGGGTCTCAGATGAAGCCCTCAAATGCTTTTCATTATTGGCTGTCAGATACCAGCATGAGATAGAGAATGTCCTCGAGACGTTGGGTCAGGACTCCAATATCCAGGCCCAGCAGAGTGAGAGCGGCTGCAGAGGGAAAAACAATTCACAGGCGCTGACATATAGGCGATGGAGGGAAGCTTAGCAACACTGAAACCTGTAAATGGACGAACGCTAGCTGAAAACCAATGCCCCCTGCAACCGTGTGTTCGTGTGTTTCAGTTTAAATCACATACCTGCACTAACATGCAACCGAGTAGAAAGAATTCTCATTATTTAGCAAGAAGCACGGGCGACAGAATCATAGGTAAACACGAAAGTGTAGCTTGTCGATGTACCCCGAGTTCTTTTTTGTACCTTCCTCATTTCATGGAGAGGAAAATAGTTGTGTTCCTTTCTGTACACTGTGGCCTGTTTTTTCATCTCTTGGCTAATGATGTTTGCTTGGCTTTATTCACTGAGGCCCTTTTAATGAATTGCGGAGGAGGAAAGGGTGGAGACGAGAGAGAGGGAGCGGGAGGGAGAAAGCACATTGACCTGCCTTTTATTGAGAATAATGGAGCCAAAATGGCTCCCATCGGCTTCAATATTTCCCAGGTGGCTGTTCATTTATCACCCAGTCCTGAGATCCCCTAGAGAATCATAATACAGACGTTAAAAAAAAAAACACACTCAGCTCTGTATTAATAACCACCGAGCCAGAGCTGATATATGATATCGGTGAGAGCAGTATCAAAAGGATTATTTTATATCAGTAGGCCTTTGTCTTATTTTAGTCAAGTGTTTCATGAGAGCTCAGCTGCTGCTGAATTACTGTGTTTGTTAAGATTAGCTGAGGGATATGTGTTTACTTTCTGAAGTGAAAATAGATTTAGATTTTGTAGGGAAGAGAAGGGGTTTCTGTTTTCCTGGAAGGAGAGATGGCGTTTTCTTCCTATTATTTTCTGCAGATCGACAGCGGATCGAATGCAGAACACGTGACTTTTAGATGTATTATATACAAAAGGCTCCACAGGACTGGTGGAAATAACAGTCCACAGTAAGTTGCTGCTTGTACGCCTGAAAAAAACCATTTTACAGCTATACTTTAACATTCACAGGGAGGAGGTGCTCTCAAACAGACAGCATTGAAAGGTTTGGACTTATTTGTTTTGTCAGTCAGTGCTCGCAGCAAAGACGGCTGCACAAAACAATCCCCCCCCCCAACCCCCACTCCCACTCGGGAGATATAAACCCAGTGTTTTTCACCTAAGATCTCACTTTAACTTCTTACCTCTCTTCTTCAACTCAGAGTTGGTCTCTGCTCGCTGTGTTTTGAAACATTGACTGTCCAGGAAAAGGGCTCATGCTGCTGGCTTGTTCTGAACCAAAGGGCTATCTAAGCCAGGCTCAGAAACATCTTCTGTCTTTCTCTCTCCACCTTGAGCACTGACCGCCCTGGGTCTGGCTGGAAGGCAGCATTAGGTTAAAGAGGAAGAATCCCCCGAAACACACTAATGCTGAGATCTGTCTGGCCCCTGTAGGAGGTGGTATGCTGGGATCACACCTCGGCCACTGCTGGATACAATTTATGCCAGCCCCTCCAGCTTACTTCTGTCCCTGAGTTGCAGTACGGTAGCCTTCTATTGCTTTTATCTGGTGTGTGCTGTGCAGACAGATGGCTGCATAACTGTTCGTATATTATTGGAGAAGCGGTGAAGTGTGACACTCACTCTCCACTATTTACAAATTGTAAACCTCATTTGTTACAAATTTTGAAGCTCATTTGTTAGAAATGTACTTCCATGCAGCCTAATACATTTGCAAGTAGTCAGGGCCAATAGCTGCAGTCCGTTTATTAAGCCACTCCATGCGAGACACAATAATCTGCCGAGCAGCATGTATCTATTAATGGTTAACTGAATTTGTCTCAATTTCTTCTAGGGATTATATAAGAAAAAGAATTTTAAATTAATCCTGAACAAAAACCCTTTATTTAAACCCACACTTTAAATAAATTCAATCTGCCCCCTTCCTTTTTCGCTGGGAAGATCTAGTAGAACAGTTGTGGTCGTTGGCACCTATCTGAGTTGTCAGTTCATAAAAATTTTAACTTTACATGAGTTTCTGCTTACATAAGCCTGTACGGCACAGCATGTTAGTACAACCTCACATCACTGTTGTTGATGGCTGCAGATGCAGTGGGACTGACTTCTGAGGATAGCAAGGGGAACTTCTCTCAAGTACTTTTATGCCCCTACTATGTATGTTGTTATATTTAATGCAAATGCATTCACAACGTGCACTGTCTGCAGCTACTGTAAATATAGTTTTTCATATTCAAACCAAAGAAATATGTTTGTTTACTTCCCTTCCCATCCCTTTTCGCCTTTTGACCACATTTTGACATCACAAATTATTGGCGACCCCAAGACTTTTATTTTCTAGAATTATTTTTTGAACAAATGTGTCATACTGTGTTGCAAATAGAGTGTTAATTAGAGAGTTAATCCGTTACTTCAGGATTCCTCTGAAGAATTTGATCGGCTTTCATATATTGCTGTACCATTGCTCATCCATGGCCCTAACTATCACCATAGTGAATGTTTGAATCATCTCTATTGACATGTACGTTGAGTTTGTCACTTAATTACTAAAGTGTAGTCTTCATCAGATTTGTTCGTACTTTTTATGTTATTTCTACAAGATTTTTAACTTGAAGCGTGTCTGAAAACAACAACAACTTTCTTGCATTGCTCTTTTCCTCTGTGCGCAGCATCTGCCAAGTTTAACAGCTGTGTTCTGACACAGACTGACACGGACTAATTAGCCATTGTAAATAAGAGACTTGGTACTCTCACACACCTTTGTTATAAAAACTTGATTTGTTAGAGATGTCGATTGCAGGTTTATTTGACGGAAAGTTACAACAATAATATAAGGATTATAGTTCACTTCTTGTTGTTCAAATTTAAAACCTTTCCAGTTATATAAATTAAAGCAATATATATATATATATATATATATATAAATCACCGTTTATTATAACTGTTATTATTGGTGTCCTTTGTAAATTTTGTCATTCTGTTGTATTCCCATTAAGTAGTGTGATAAAGATCCCAATGGTGATCATTCTCAATTTTTAAGTGATGATTCAAAGCAAAAAGTAATACAGATCTGTCAGAATGCACTTTTCCCGTGATGCTTGGTAATCACAACTGGTAATTTGTCATGTGTAAAGGCTGTTTATTGAAGTGACAAATGATCACAAACTACAAATAAGTTATATTTCTTTCCACGTTTGCCTGTATAATCCCATTTTCAGCTGTGTCAAATCCGTGGCCTATCCCTGGCCCATTACCCACTCTAGATAGCTGCCTCTTGGGTATGAGGGGGGGTCTCTAACAGGCCTCTATGGTGGTGCCCAGAGATCAATGATAGTGTTTGGTGAATAGTGAATCTTGGCTTGGGGGCTTATCTTGTACACTCCAATTATCACACATAGATAAAGGGACGGCTACGTACGTGTTCCACGCATACATCTGTGGGTACGAATACAGCAGTATGTGGTCTGAGGGGAAGAAATACTACACAAATGCATTTGACATAGGGCTGGGCGATTAATCGAAATTTGCGTTTGGTTACGATTGTGGCTCCCCACGATCATGAAAAGCAGACAATCTAAATAAAGCAATTATTGTGGCAATTGTGTGATGTCAATGCAGCAGTACATGCTACAGCGGTGTGCTGTGTCCCGCCCTCTCGAACACAAACAGTAGTTTCACTTTCAGCATGTTTTGAGAGAGAGGAAGAGGAAGTTAAATATATGCTAATCATTCATTATTCACCTTGCCACACAGAGCCAGAGCACACCCTGTGAGGCATGTGGAGACGCCAACAGTTGGATTCTAGATGTGACACGTCGGGTTAGGTTGACACCTCACAAAGCTGTGCCTGAGTGTTTGCTGACTTTTTCGAGCACTGGCCCCAGTTGTGTCATTACCAGCTCGTGACGGTGTCCGTGCTTTCGCATGCCCTCGCTTCATCTCATATTCGGAGAGAGATTCGGAGGCAGATGCAGTGATCAGTGTTTTCTCAGCTCCTTCATCTCCGCCTGCCACTTTTTTTAAAGTCACGCCTCAGCAAGTGGAGCAGAACAGCCAGCTATTAAACCCGTACTCTGAGCCAGCAGCCCCCAGCCCCTGACATGTAAACAACTCTCAATAAGCATCTCCAGCTGCGCCCTGACAGACACACTCCAACCAAACAGATCAGCTGCCTTGATCAGTGTCGCAGTAATCAATCTCCATTATGTATTACCTCTATGATCAGGGAACGTGCAGGCATTCAGACACTCATCACTGTGAGCTGAGGTCTGTGTTTGGTAATTCAAGAAAATAATGGAACATAATGTGACATGTTACATTTACGATCGTACAAACATCTCTTTGTATGAATTAGATCTATAGAATTGTACCCTCAAGACTGAATATCTGAAATTAGTTGAAGTACATTTTCGTCATTTCTTAACATACAGAAGTGTTTTTGTACTACACAAAACCACAAGTGACTTTTTCTTTCTAGGATTTTACTTATGTCTGCTGTGCAGATCAAGAGAAACAGAAGCAAAGAGAGCCAGAAGCTGCAAAGGCGGCAGATAGGAAGGGAAAAATCTCTGGGGTGAAGCAAACATAATGAGTAATACAAGCTATGTAGTATTTATTGAAATTCTGATTCAGCAATTATTAAAAAAAAGAAATGAATGAGGTAAATACAAAAAACAATAATGGCTTTAAGCAAAGCGAAAGCAGGGGGGCTTTGATTAAAACAAATGCATGTCACTGGGAATAAAGACAGAGACGCAGAACATAATTTTTTTGTGTAAACAGACATTCAATGGAAATTCAATTGTATCCATGTAGTCATTTCACACGTTAGGATGTTATTGTTATTGAAGCAGAATGTGAGCATTTTTCTTAAATACCTCTTTCCAGAAAAATAAAAATGCTAACGATTTCAGGTGCATCAATTTGCACAAAAGATCCTGAGTGAGAAAGCGAGGTGCAGCGTAGACAAAGACAAAAGGGGCAAGAAGTGAAAGCGAAGGAGGAATGAGTAACAGGAGGACGCTCATTAGGAGGAATTTGGGTGGGAGAGCTTCGGAATTTTTCCCTCTGCTTTGTAATTAAGCGGTGCTTTAATGAGAAAGAGACACAGGCTGCTGCCAATGCCACCGCAATTAACAAGTCCGAGAAAAGTTTGCTGCAGCAGGAGCAGAGAACGGTCATGACGTTCCCCTCATTGACTTCCTGTCTCCTTGCATCCTTTTCTGTTCCCCTTTTTCTGTTGCTATTTGCCTTTGTTTATTGTTCCGGCTCCCAAAATACCCTTGTGGTTCTCCTTGCAGAAACTCCTCCATTAGCCTTCACCTTTCCCGGCATAATAAGCTACTTGCAAGTGGGGCAAATTCCGTATAGGAGAGAGAGAGTGCATGTGCGAGTAGATCGACCCTCTTGCATATAAATGAGCGTACTAATGCAGGGATAGAAAACAGTTGAAGTGAGGTAAACAGTATTAAGCTCACACCCCAGACTCTGCCTATTCAAGTAATGGCTCGAGAGCCACATGGAGCCCAGACAAAATGTCATAGTGGCCCATTCTGTGGTCCTTTGAGAAATGAGCCTGAGGGAATTGCAACTTGGCTTAAATGTAACACCAGTCATGTGTCCCTCTAAAAATAGCGAAGGAAAATCATTGTTTTAACTTTGCAGGAAATGAAAAAGTTATTTTGATTGAAATGATTGTACTGGTTGTTTCTCGATTCATTTTTTGGCTTCATATTCTGTAGTTACCTCCTGTATATAGGCTAGGCTTGGCTCGATCCAACTTATTCACGTCCGATGCTGCAACTTGCATGTTAGTCTTGGATGTTAGTCTGTACCGTTGCTGATGGATAAACCTGAAACTGAAACACCCACAATGATGCCGATCACTGAGGCTCAGGAAGGTTAATGAATAAAAAATATTAATTAAACAGAGGTGTTTCTGCTTGGCCTGCTCGAAGTTGACTTTAATCTAGTCGGACAAAATAATAACAGCATGCGTAACACACAAGCATATGTTCTAGTGGCAAGACAAGAGACAGGAGTGTCTTTTGGAATGATTTTCCGGTTGATTTACAATTTGTGAAGAAAAACAATTCAACTTCAAACCAGCTGAGTGTATTTTGTTCATTTGAATTCTTCTTTGACACTAGAGTCAAGTTTTATTTGTGTAACCCAAATTCACAAAACACATTTTTTCTTCTCATTGGAAATCAGGTCTAATAAAGGAATGGAAGGAATGGGGAAATCAGGTCTAATAAAGGAATGGAATGAACCTTGCAATATCCTCCTAAAAACATTTAACAGGTGAAAAAATAGAATTCTATACAGTCAACGTCTATACTGAATTTAAATTAACAATACAAACTAAAAAATAATAATGTTTCAGTTACAGTTACACACTGAGCAAACATTTTAGCAGTGGTGGGTAGAAAAAACTTCCTTTTAACAAGAAGCAATCTTCAGCAGATCCAGACTCGTGTGCAGAGGGAAAAACTGGGGCGACAACATTGGGAGAAAAAAAAGAGTAGAGGCAGGTGCGACTTGTATATTAAAATATATAATTTCAGACGTTTGTTATTTTCACACCAATAGCCACTAGAGGGCATTGATGTGCCTTGGAGTGACTTATAATCTGGAAAATATGTTTACTAAAACTGCGGGTATGTGTATCAAGCTAAATAAAAACAATTGAATTAAAGTTTAAGGCCAAAGCAAAACCGGTCCGTGTTCCTGTTGAAAGCTATTTGCGAGTGTGTATTTGTGTGAGCAAGCAGCAGGTGGTTCATGTCGGATTTGGCTGCTGCAACAGGGGGTAGGTGTCAGGTGTGTGAGGCTCGGCTGGAGGTCATGGTGTTGTGAGGTTTTTGTGTTCGATCGACAACATGTACCCGCCGGCAGGGTTGAAGGCTCACAACTACAGTATCTGTCTTTGAATAAGTACAACACCTGATAGATAGATGGATAGATAGATGGATAGATAGATAGATAGATAGATAGATAGATATACATAAATATATTTGCAGGGTCTTGATCATGATTTCCTGAGGTCACATTTGCTTTTGCATCTTCACATTTTGGCTGCAAATCTTTAAATTTCCTGTTGTAAATCCTATCAATCACACTGTACT
>NC_024307.1:33519557-33524856 GCF_000523025.1 Cynoglossus semilaevis
TTTTTTTTCTCCTACTTCTTTTTTCTGGCATTTCCTACAGATATATGTGGAAGCTGATAGAAATGTAAACATTATGTATTTATGGTTTAGAAATATAATTACCTCTGGACTCCTGTAGGGAAGGCTTCATGTTTGGCACGCACCTGTGATGTTGCAGTTTAAATTTTAACGATGCTCGAGGATCCTTTTGCAGTACACACCGCAGCTGTCTACATGTTGTATGACTGGCTGGAGATTAGCTCAGACTCGAGGGAGGGCAGGTTTCTCAGTTTTTCTTGTCAGATTATACACATGGATTATCGCATGCATTGTATGGGTTTTTTTTAATTATTTTATTATTTTATTAAAATGCAGTCATAGACAAGAAGAAGAGGAAGCAAACGGCACAGTGTCTATACCACTTAATGTTGTACAAGCATGACTGCACAAACACACAGCAGTTTAGCCATTTATTAAGTTTCTTTATGAAAACAAATGATAATATTGTTCGCATTTTGCAAGAATTGATACATTTTTCAGAATAAAAGTAGTAGTAATCTGGTCAATTCTGTGTATATAGACTAAAACAGTGATTGCATGAGTGTGGTGCATGAGTTCCCACTAGGGGGTGCGCGAGATAAAAAATGTGATGGTGGTATTTTTGTGTGGGATTTTCCCACAAAATAAAGACATGTAAATAAACATTTCCTTAAATAAAAAACCTGAAAAGCTCATATTTCAATTAATGAATAAATACAGGTTAGATATGTGTTTTCTGGTCATTTGAGCATGATAAAACATGCTGCCACGATAAGAAAGCTTGATGCTGTGGGGAATTCAGGGTGCGTCAACCTGGTTGGGATATAGAAGGGGTGGTGTGTGGTCATAAGGTTTAGGAAACACTGTACTTAACAATCTGTTAAAATCAACCATAAATATAACTTGGTTGCCTTAGTATTGAATTTGTATTGTACGATTGTGATCGTGTGGCCCTAATATTTGTAGAAATTGCACAGCTTTTCTCTTTACAGTTACTGTGATGTTAAGACTCTTCTAAGGCTTATATTCTAAATACAAGTATTAACTTGCTGCTTAACAAATGTGCAAATGAAAGTTTATCTGCTGTTGTTGGATTATTTTTGTACTATTTTGTTTTGTTTTTCAAAAATGAATCTATTTGAAATGAATTCTACAATTTTTTTTACAAACAAAAGTGATTTGGGAAGGCAACTGAATTCAATATTTCTATATTTACTGCATAGGTCTCGGTATCAAAGTGACACAGATACACATCAAAATATCATTTTTCAGCTGCAGTATGCAACTCGCACTGTTACCTCCAGCACCTTGAAAATGTCCTTCAATTTCATTATGTGGGACATGTGGATTTGAAAGAGTGGGGAGGTGAATGTTGATTCCAGGGTTTGAATCGGTGGAATTTGTGGGGCTTTCTTTCCTTAAGTGGGAGAATGAATTGCCCACTTCAGCCTCCTGCCATTCATTTCTCCTCGCTTCTATGACTCCTCTTCTCCATCATCCCTACTTTAGGGCTGAAGACGTTTATTTGGAGTGAGTGATGAGGTGTGTAGTTCAATGTTTCTCAGTCTGACAGGCTGATAAGATGTCTGGTTAATGTTTTTTTTTTTTTTTTTTTTTGTTTGTTTGTTTTTTGTTTTTTGTTTTTTTAGAGAGACAGTTGGTATGCTGTGCAAAGACTTTGGGGGTTTATGCTCCAAAACCAATGTAGTTGCCCTGTTGTTTGATATTTTGATGTGAGATTCCTTTCATTTCTGCGATTTTTCGGATTCAGTCTCTGAGCTGGCACAGTGCCGAGGTGTTCAGATTTGAAACCTCAAATATGTGTGTGTTAAGACACACGACACACAAGGGGGTAAATAAGAGCTCACACTGAATCTTTGTGGATTTACAGGGGAGGTGAGGGGTTTGTAGCGCTACCGTGGCCAAGTGCAACACACACGTGTACACACAATTCTGACAGTCCTCTAAGTGGTTCTGCCCCAGTAACCCCAAACAAGGCCAACAGTCTCAGTTATGGACAGTAAATAGAGCAGAGCACTACCTGTAAATAACCGACAACAACAACAGCCTCATAAATCCTGGGTGTGTGTGTGTCTATTTCACTCACACAGGCAAACAAGGAGCATGTGTCCAGGAGGGCATCACTGTGTGTTCAGCTCCGCGTGGCATGTGCTGAACCAACGCGGCTCATTAACCACTCACTATGTCGGCGCTTATTTAAAAGTACACCGAGCCTGAATACTAAAAGATGGGTCAGACCGCCGTGATACGACCTCTGACTAAACATTAGGTTTTTGCTTCTCTCCCAACCCCCTGATTTATCGATCCTCTCTGCTCTATGACCTCCTGGCTTTGACTAGCGCATACGCTCAAAGTTAATCCTGGCATCCTTCCCACTGACCGCACACAGGTGCTACTTGCCACCAGCAGCAGCAATTATGTGGCCGGCCACATGCTGGGAAAAGCATACCTGCAATGAGGCGGCGTGCTGATACAGGATATTTTCTTGTGGAGGTGTTTCATGTTGAGACAATTGCAGGGTAAGTTGTCTGCGGAGGTGTGTGTTTGGTCGAAACCGGCTTTAAAAAAAAGTGTGAAAAGGTTCTTGTGGGTAACAGGAGGATATTGGAAGACTTTGATTCCTTGTGGATTATCTTATTGATTCTCCTCGGGTTAGAACATTGAATGTCAATATGGTCATACTGTTCTTGTTAGCATTAACATTTTCAAAATAAAATGTATATATTTACATTCTGAGTGATTTTGACAGAGTGGAAACAGCATGTTTAAAACTAATTTTGGTTCACAGGGCGCATACAACCTAATTAGATGTCAAGTGGGCCAGACGGGTTCAACCATAAACTAGATAACTATAAATAACCATAAGTCCATGTTTTTCTTTTTCAAATTTCATCAAGTGGACCAGATTAAACACACTAGCAGGCTGGTTTTTGCCCACCATTCGTATGTTTGACACGCCTGCTCTAAACGAAACTAGGGGTCATTTGTATGATGCCATCCTGTTAATTTGTCATCAAGCTAATGTGTTTATGGAATGGGCAAGGCAGGTCACCAAGCAAACAGGCTAACACTGTTGAAAAATTGGACATTTGTAAGTTGGTTCTCCGATTTCTCCGATCTTCTCTGATTTTCCCATCACATCCATTACTTATTGATTGTGATTAAAAAGGCCAGTACCGCTGTGTTAGAACAGAACAGCAAACATATATAATGTTTACCTGCTTCTGCCTGAAGGCACTGGGGTAGAACTGCTGCTGCTTGACTGTACGATTCTAATGCTGCTTTTTTTTTTTGCCTTTCATCTCTGTGTACCTGTCCATTCCTTCACAGCATATGCACGTCTATAGGTAGTACATGTGTTCTGTCCGCACACAGTGTTTGTTTTCCTGTGTTTGTTTTGTCATAAATATGAATAAGGGAGAGCCACATAGTGAAAGCCAGACCGTGATTGTTCGTTTTCTTGGCGCGTGATCAATCTCGGCTTTAGACCAGCGCCACTGGCAGTGTGAACGGCAGCAGCAGGGTTGCTGTGACACAGCTATGGTACCTGCAGCTGTGAAGAGAGAGCGGCGTTTATCACCTGCCTGGAGTGCTGCGGTGCACCTGGCAAACTGACCACACGGCAGGCCGCAGAGTTGTGTTCATTCAGATGAGAATATTACAGAAAAAAAAAAAGACTAAGAGCACATCACTGTCAACTCGGTGCAATTGGATAAAGTGGATTGATGAAAGAGAAGAGAGAGCTTCTGAAAAGTTGGTGTCACTTTTTGAGTATGCCATTATAATCTATGCGCTGACTAAATCAATTTTTGAAAAATATACACAGCAGACAAAAACAGCTATTCATAATTTCACTCACAATCTGAAAAGGTTAGGGCTGTCAATAAAATGTTTTTATCAGATTAATCACATGGCAGCTGTTGATTAATTCCAGTTAATCATGATTAATCACAATCACAACTGTAATTTATGTACAATTTGATCCAGATTTTCCGTAATTTTTCGTATATTTTTTCTACTAGGAATGAGCGCTATGGACAAAGTATTGAAAACCATAAAGTGCATGGATTTATGGGATGTACAGTGCGTGTCATTCTGCCGATGCGTTAAAATGCATTAATATGATTTGATCAGATCAATTTTCACAAATTGATCAACACAATTAACGCGTTTATTTTACCATCCCTTATAAAATAAACTAATGATAATGATGATGATGATTTTTTTTAGATAAAGTCAAGATTTATTGTTTTGTTTTTCATTATTTTGCTAACACTAGAAGAAATTGATTTCAGAAAAGACCACGTCTCCATGGAGTCTTTGATATTCAATGAGGGATAAACAAAGAAAAGGCTTACTTATTTTCATTAATATAGATTTTTTTTTATTTGTTGGTTTGTTTGTTTTTCCTTCAATTTTCTTTGGAATCATTATTGACCTTTGGCCAAACTCTTTTGGCTTCTGACAGGTGGTCAGTGGGTTTTTATCTGTAGACTCATTAAAAAAATCTAGTAAAAGACAGCTCACTTATGGTCTTGGAATTTCACCTCTTATCCATCACAGGCAACAATTGCATTTCTAAAGACTCTCCCTCAAGTATAGATGGTTTTCCAAAGTTGGAAAACACCTTTTATCTTGGAGTATGTCAGCCCTAGTGCACAATGGTACAGTAGAATAGACCAGGACATTGTTGGAGTGTTTGGTGTAATTCTCTTTTTTGTTGTTGTTGTTGTTGTTGTTGTGGTCCCAGTCGCGATTGTCATGTTGGCATTTCATATCTTCTGTAGTCTTCTGGGATTAAGATGGCATTTACTTTGAAATCCCCAGCTGTGAGCTGCATAATGAGAAACTTTTTTTTTTGCCCCCTGTCTTTCTGCCTTCTAAACAAAAGCTACACACAGCTATCACCGCTGGAAACAGCTTTGTTGCCTTACAAGCAAATTTGTAACTGTCATTTAAAACGGAAAAAATTCTCTGTTTTCAAAGCTTTCGCTCACAGCCTTGGACAACATAAACAACTAGAAACAACATTACCACCTCTGCATTTAAAAAAACAAGAAATAGTACCTTGGTAATGTGACAGCCATTACAACAACCAACCACAATCATGCAATAATTATTAGAGCAGCTCTACTGTATGTCTTGGTGGGGGTAAAAGCTATCACCTTGTAGATGTATAGGCCAAAGACTGGAAGATAAATGCGTTCAATGCCTGTTAAACCCTTTGATCAGGGGATGTATTGCATCCATAACGTGCCTT